>NC_085868.1:38069127-38071627 GCF_034702125.1 Engraulis encrasicolus
GAACAGAGCAGGTAGACGCTGGCGGATCCTTCCGGAACTGTCACAGGAGATCCGGCGCAGCACTGGGAAGTGCAAAGTGGCCCCCAGTCTCTCCTCTCCGGAGGTTCGTTTGGCTGCCGTCGCTCTCCCTGGCGAACACCTCTTCCACTTCCTTCATCTGTCTGCCTGTCTGTTTGCTTTTTTCATCCCACCATCTTCTCTACAGATCTTTGCTCCCTCTTTTCTATGCCCTTATATACGCACCTATTTTGTCTTCTTATTTTCACGTCAGCATTGATCTGCCCTTTTTCTTTGTGTACCTTTCTCTTTCTGCCTGTGACTCTGTTCCTCTCTCTTTCTTCCCAAAATTCCCTTTCCCAGAGATAGTATTATCAGCTATCTCTACCTGTCTATCTATTTTCCTCTTCACACAGCTCTTCCTCTCCCTTTTCCCCCCTTTTTTGCTCAGTCTCCTCTTCTTCCCCTCCCCGTCCTCTCGTCCTCCTCCTCTCTCTCTACTCTCTTTTCTTACTTCCCTTCCACTTCCACACACTCCACTCTGTTCCAATCCTCTACTTCCATATTTTCTCCCACCCTCCCCTCCTGTCCCACCATTTCCTGCCTGTCGTCGCTGTATGCCAGGCCTCTGCTGAGTGTGTGGGTGGCATGAGGATGACGATGGCGATGGGATGGGGGTAGGGCTGTGTTGGGATGGGGGTAGGGCTGGGTTCAGTTGGGTAGCGTTGGGTCGAATGCCAGTTCTGTTGACCCAACTGGCTCAGCTGTGGATTTGGGAGCGCTCCTGGTACCGTACATGACCTGCATTTAACCAGTGACAGCCAGCAGTTTACCCTCACTCACAGTCATTTGTAATGTCATCTCTATCAGTTGGGAATGGCATAGTATGTGCCAAATAATCATTGCCCAGATTTCAGAATGTCGAGAATGATATCAGTTGAGATTGTGTTATCAGCATTGGTATTGTTCTATGTTGACTTTGTTATACTTTTCTTTTTCCGTTATTTCTAGTGGTCACAGGCAGACTGACATGAAGACTCAGATACAGTATATGTAGAACTTGAAAAGACAGATACTTTTGAAAAAAAAATGGACAGAGGACGAGGCTTTCTCCTCCTCTCTTTCTTCTTTCTACCTGGTCCATTTTCCGTACTTGTACAACTGAGGCAGAGTTGCTCACTTTTGTTGACACAGGAAAAGTGAGTAATATTTAGGATGACGGTTGTTTGTGCTTATTCCAGCAGATTTTAGACATGCTCTCTGAAGCTGCTAAAAGAGAGGATTTCATTGCTGAACTCTGCAAGTTGTTGGTTGTGTAAGATCTTTGCTTAAAAACATTTGTTGACTTCCCTGCTGTTTTCTCAACGCAGAGGTCATCCTGGAATCTTCCACATTGCATGGTGTATTTAAAATGTTCAAAAGCGTGATTTATCTTAGAATTCCTAGAACATCAATACAGCAAAGCAAATGACCTTCACAGGGGTGTTCTTTCCCGACTTATAGGATGGAAAACTTTGGGTGGGGTTAAAAGCGCTTCCTTATATCCACATCCATGGCTGAGGTGCCCTTGCACATGACAGCCATGCCCTAGCTGCACTGCCATAACTGAAATGAGGGCTGACTTCTAATCGTGTTCCTATACAGATTCAACACTTCAGAAAATCAATTGGGACTCACTCCAGTGTTGTTAACCATATTGGTGACTAACGTGGATGAATAAAATGATGAAAATTCCATTATCATGACACCTCTCACACAGTCACCCACACATAATATTGTACAACTAAAACAAATATTCAGTCAATACATTAACCACAAATTCTATTAAACCGGTATTACAGGCCAGGAGGCTAAAATCGAAGATGTCTTCAAGTTGAAGTGACAAGTGCAGAATGATGATGCAAATCAGCATATGGTCCAGTAAAATAAATCATGACTTCTAGTGCGAGATATAGCCTATTGAAATTCTTCAATAACAATCACTGACATTGGCACTATAGGATAACGTGACCTGTGTTCAACCCATTTATTGTTCATTGATACCAAATCAGTCAGACTGAGTCGATACCTGATTGTGGGCCATTCACACAGGACCTGGACAATGACAGGAGAAAAATAGCTCATGCTGGATAAGTAAGCCGCCAAGTCAGCATTAGCCAGCAGGTGCAGTAGCCTATATGTATTTATGTGTTCATTTCCAAACGACTTACATATTAGGTCATGCTTGAAAAATAATCCTTCACAACACCAGCACAACTTAAATCGGGATGTTATTTAATTGCAGCCATGTCAGTCAACACTCCTCGATTTGCTGACTCCAGCTAAAATTACCAAGGTACCGAAGAAATTATTATAGCATGACAAAAGTTGTCTATGCTGCAAATGGTCTATTACTGGATAACAATTATTCTGTTGGCATTTACACATATCAGCTTGTAATAGTACAGAATAAGAGCACACATAAAACCATGAATGACCTGGGTCAAAATATTCACAGTAAAAT
>NC_085868.1:38079127-38081627 GCF_034702125.1 Engraulis encrasicolus
AGCCTGTGGCAATGTTTTTAGTCATCTATCTTGAGCTAGTTCGACCACAACAGGCAAAATGAATTTAGCTGTATCAGCATGAGGACTGATACCACTACATTGAGGGGAGGGCCATGAGGATCATGAGGATCATCAGCAGTCCACCAGGTAAATGCCCTGTATGCCTTGCAGCCAATCACGCTGTGGAGCGGAGGGAGATGGAGAGAGCGAGGAATGATGGTGAATATACAGGGAGAGGTGGGACGATTACTGCAGTTAACTTCGGAGTGCTGCAGAGTAGCTTTAGGGGACGTGAGTTCACCCAGTCCTATAAATCGTTGAAGTTAAGGGAAGGGTAGGAGCATGTAGGCAGGATGGCCTAGGCATAAGTGTGCACACGCAGGCACGCATGCATACGTGCACGCATGCACACGCACACACACACACACACACACACACACACACACACACACACACACACACACACACACACACACACACACACACACACACACACACACACACACACACACACACACACACACACACACAGGTAATATATAGACTAGATGCATATAGTCTTGACTTGTGCGGTTGAGCGAGAGCCAAATCTATTTCTAGTCATCGTAGAGATATAAAAGCCAGATTGACTGTCTAGAGAGAAGGAGTTCAAAAGCTGTTTGAACAAGAGTTCAAGAAATCTTTTAAATATACAGATGCAAGTGCTGCTGGGAACTCAACATTCAGAAAGTGCAATAACCCCAGATATATTCACAATTTTACCCAAACTCTTGGGCATTGCAGAGGTGGAAGTAATTGCACCATGAGTTCTTACACAAAATATGTTTTCTCTTCGAACTTCACTTTCCAAGTATTGTGTTGGTTTATGACAAGCATATTATGACCCCCTAGTCATTCAATTTTAGCCCACAATTATATGCTTTTAACCCCACCTTATACTGCATCTCTCTCCCATATTGGTGGGCTTCCAATATTGGGAATCTTCGAGCAAGTTGTTGAAGTCACAATAGTAGTAGTATAGTAAATGGGTTTGATTGAAGGTACTGTATCTTCAAGGTACTCTACTGTACATGGACCTTGTTTTAACAGAGAACTTTTTTTTTTACTATATTACTTAAAATCACCTTCACACACTGATGTTCATCAGTTAATGAAATGCATATAAGACAGCAGTGAAAAAACACTGTCAACTGTTGGATGGAAGGGACTAAAAACCACACCATCTAATCATTCTGCTGTACGCACTCAACTTGACTGAATGGTGATATGTCTATCAAGCTCAACTGATGGAATAGAATAGAATATAGAATAGAACAGAACAGAACAGAATAGAATAGAATGCAATGCAATGCAAGGCAAGGCAAGGCAAGGCAAGGCAAGACAAGACAAGGCAAGGCAAGGCAAGGCAAGGCAAGACAAGACAAGACAAGACAAGACAAGACAAGACAAGACAAGACAACTTTACTGAGAAGTCTGAAGACATGGGGCTTGGACTTTTGAATTATGCCCTTTCGAAAATACAGTTGCTCGAAACCATTTTCTTGAGGGTCGCAGATTATTCATCTTATTATTTCTGCACCACTCCCTGTTTGCCCCATGGCTTTTGTCGGGCCTGAAAAGGGCTGTAAGTAACCCAGGGCCCTGGGTATCTATTCTCAGTTCCCAGCCCTGCTTGCTTTCCTGCCTGCCGAGCGGGGCCCCTCCTCCTGCTCTCTCTGAATCTCTGCAGACTTTTTGCGCCTTCAACAACTCTCCTCAGATAATCCTTTCATCTGCTTCACACCTCCATCCTCCATCCCGCTTCTCGCATTTTTTTCAAAACTTTTTTATCTTTTCGTCTCTCTTTTCTTTTGCTCTTCCCACTATCTCCTTCTCCTTCATCTGTACCTCAATTTCAACCCAGTGGACACCTCTCTCTCTCTCTCTCTCTCTCTCTCTCTCTCTCTCTCTCTCTCTCTCTCTCTCTCTCTCTCTCTCTCTCTCTCTCTCTCTCTCTCTCTCTCCCCTTCGTTCTTTTAAGAAGCCCTCTCACTCCCACACTTGCACCACTTTTCTATCTCTCTCATCTCTCTCTCTCTCTCTCTCGTCTCTCCTCCATCGCTCCTTCTGAATGTTCCACCTTTGAAAATGGATGGCTTTTGGCGTTTCTCTACTGGGGCTGTTTACCTACACAGAATGCTTCCATGGAGAGTCACTCACACTCACTCATTCACTCAACCCCCCAATCCCTGCCCCTCCCTCCCACACACGCAAACACCTACACATGTGCACACACACACACACACACACACACCCTCATTTACATACAAACCCACACACACACACACACACATCCTACTCATCTGTCAGACCTGTCAGGTTGTTTGGAGAGAGAGAGGAAGAGGGAGAGGGAGAGAGGGTTGGAAGAAGGAAGAGAGAGAGAGAGAGGGATAGAGAGAGAGAGGCCACCCACCGTCAGTGTCACTTCTGCCGACAGGTCCTTCACGCGGCGTGTCACCGC
>NC_085868.1:38091627-38096627 GCF_034702125.1 Engraulis encrasicolus
TGGGCCTCATTGTTGGGGCCAACTCTTTATTAAAATCTAAATTTAAGGTTATCAAATTCAGAAAACTGACAGGTCGTGAACAAGAAATACCCGTTATTGAAGTTCAATTATAGCGATATAACATATACATATATTGTCGGGCTCAGTATTTAAACAACTATTTTGTACATTTTTATGAGTCTGTCAGAGTTGGGTAGTTATTAGTGCTTCAAATGTTAAATTCTCTCCAGTCAAAGAGTCTATCTAAACATATTCAATCATTTTAGGACCTCAAACAAACTGAAAATGTATGTGCAACTAACCTCAACCAAAATGAACAAGAGTATGTTCCAACAGAATAAAGTTCTTCAAATAGTCACTTCAAATTCAAGTTCAATCTCTTCACAAAACTATTTTAGAAGCAACTTATACATGACAGTTCTGTCATCAGTGCCTTAATGTACATCATTAATTTCTGAAAAGAACACAAAAAAACCCCAGAAACTCACACATCAACACAGGCGATTAACAATTTCTCCTTTCAACATGGCTGCCATGGCTGAGTGGAGCTGCACAAAAGCCCATTGAGCCGCGTGGCAAGATGCAGCCTATTAAATCACAGCCGTCCGTCAACCCCCAGCCCCTCTCCTCAATAAGAATATGGATTATTGCATGAATGTGATTTGCATCCTCCTGGCTTTTAATGGGTGGCTGCGTGTGTGAACTGTGAACGTATGCAGTGCCTCCCTGGCTTCTCGACCTGCGTGTGTGTGTGTGTGTGTGTGTGTGTGTGTGTGTGTGTGTGTGTGTGTGTGTGTGTGTGCGTGCATGCGTGCGTGTGTGTGTGTGTGTGTGTGTGTGTGTGACTGGGCCGTGTGATATCTTCTAAATGTCAGTTTTCTGCTATTTACAGCTCCACTCGTTCTCCATTAAAGCAAATTATTATTGATTTGGAACATGAGGAATGAGTGTGAGAACAGCTCATTAGGAGGGGGAGCTCCAGATCAAAAGAGTTGGACGCAGATGCACGCACACACACACTCACGCACGCACGCACGCACGCATGCACATGCACACACACACGCACACACACGCACACACACACACACGCATGCACGCACATGCCCACGCACGCATGCACACACACAGAGACACACACTTACAGACATGCACAGTGAATTTGCATTGGATGCCTATGGTTTTGACCAAATGGCATTGTACTCTTACAATGACCAAATAGCATTGTACTCTTGTTATCCTCCAAAATAATGCTCTTGGTTGAATTGAGGCAAAAGCAAAATAAAAAATGTATGTGTCAAGTTTCAAAAAAGAATCACTTACCACTGTCAGTTAAGCTGAGGTATGAGTTGGCAGTCTCCAGTAGACCAACACAATGGCACACAATCAAGATGTTTTAGTTAGATACCCTTCTGGAAGTTCTATCGTCTGTGTGGTGATGAGTGACAGGATCTCTAAGCTAAAAATGCAGAAATTATACACAAGTCTTGTGCTAGATGAAGATTGATTGATGCAAGCCTGTCCCTATTTCAAAAATAAACCTTTTAGACATTATGCAGTGCAGAAATAAAACATCTATTGGACTAGAGCTAAAAAATAGATCAGACTATTTTTGAGCAATATCACTTCAGACCTACGCTCACGTCATCACTTAACCCATACGTGCCATGGCAAGCTATTATAAATTTCAATAAGCCATAAATGTTCGTATGAATGCCAGTGAGAAGCACATTTTGCACACAAAAGGCCTTGAGGCCAAAGCCTCCCCTAAAGTCTGGCCAAGCAATTTCTCTGGCCTGCCAGAAAGAAGCTTTCCAATCCAGAGATGGCGTGAGAGAGATCTGACCCAAAGGGCCCTTCTGACGCACATGCGAAGGACCCTTGCCGTTACACCTGATGGTGATAGATTTATTGCCTTCATTTTATGTATAGGCCAACTCAAATTCTACCGGGCTGTATTGCCTGTATTTGATAGAACAGTGAAGACCAGACAGGAACCAAGTGAGAAAGACTGTGACCCAGGCTGGATTTGAACCTGGGTCCCTATGGGCAGTATGTAAGCCTTGATATGAACACCACAACAGCCCCATGGGCCTCTAAGGGGTCTGACACACCAAGGCGGTAAAGCGTCGCGGAACGGCCGCGTTTTTTACCGGCGTCGGTGAAAATACACTGAAATCTGTCCTTACACACCAACCGGCGGTAGTCGGGCGTCAGCGGCGCGGGAGCCGGCTCCGCGCCGCGCTGCATTTGGAAAATAGAACTCCAGCGTATTTTTCACGCCGGCAACCGGCGGTGTCTCATTCAAATGAATGGCAAAGTAGCACGCTAGCTTTAGCTGTGGGGACGGTTTTGAACAGGACTGGCCGCGCACGCTGACGCTGTCAGTGTGCAAGCCAGAGAAAAGCACACCGGCCAAAACTAAGCATAAAAGACCGCATGCGTTCAGCGACCGTTCCGTTCTGCCTTGGTATGTTTTGGCCCTAATAAGAGTAGTGAGCACTTGTGCACTCAGGGGCGCCGCTAAAAATGTTGGGCCCCATGAAAGATAAAAATTTTGGGCCCCCAAAATGACAAATTATGTTATCAGCATTCTTCCAAGGGCCCTGTCAGTGCTGTTGGGCACGCCCCCTCGCGGCACCCATGTGTACACTATACAGTATGTTATATGATAGGTGTGCTCAACATAGGAATGGGAAATGTTCCCAAATTTAATGACAAAACCTTCCAACCAGCACTGTCCCTTGATCAACCCCAGCTCCCACCCTGAGAGAATCCTGATCGATGAGTACCAACTATCCCTTGAAAGAAAACTGGCTGATACGATGTGTACACACACAAATATGTACACACACACACACACACACACACACACACAAACGCACGCACGTACACACATACACGCAAAGTCTCTCTCTCTCTCTCTCTCTCTCTCTCTCTCTCTCTCTCTCTCTCTCTCTCTCTCTCTCTCTCTCTCTCTCTCTCTCTATCTCTCTTTCTCTCTCTCTCTCTCTCTTTCTCTCTTCCTTCTGTGATCACTACAAAAGAGCAAGACTACTGCAGAATGCCCTCGGACGCTTTTAACTTTTTTATTTTGCCACCCTGAGCAAATCCAAGTTGTATTAGGACTAGTCTTTCATGTTTTGTTGGGCCACAGCCATTGTCAGACCAGGAGCTGTGCCCGGTTTGAATGTGAGTCTATATGGGCTTGTTTATGTGTCTTGCATTCATATGGTTATGGACATGGCTCCAGCAAGTATGTGTGTGTGCGTGCGCATGTGTGTGTGCGTGCATGCATGCGTGCATGCGTGTGTGAGTGGGTTCATTTCTTGCCAATGTCATAGGGAATATATAGCTGTGATGTCAGGCCCAGGAGAATAACAGGGTGGACTCCACAGCATGCGCTGTATGGTGAATAATGATTGCTGTGCCCTGCCATGAAACTCTGTGTTCGCGTGCGCGTGTGTGTGTGTGTGCGTGCCTGCGTGCCTGCGTGTGTGCGTGCGTGCGTGCCTGCGTGCGTGCTTGTGTGCGTGCGTGCGTGCGTGCGTGCGTGTGTGTGTGTATGAGTGTGTGTGTGTGTGTGTGTGTGTGCGTGCCCGCGTGCGTTGCGTGTGTGCGTGTGTGCATGCGTGCGTGTGTCTGTGTCTGTGTCTGTGTCTGTGTGGGTACATTGGTATGTGTCTGTGAGCTATTTCTGATGGCTTGCATGTATGTTTGTAGGTCCAAATGTGTTGTACTGTATGTTTACTAGAGTGTAGTCTGCTTGTGTGTGTTTGTGGATGCGTACAGGCTCGCTGAGATGGGGAGACAAAGGAGCTAGTTGTCCCGGGCCCAGGGATAGAGGGAGCCCAGAATTGAGTCCTCATTGCATTGTGTGACTTTGTCCCGAACCCAATCAAAGCTGCTAGTGGCTCTGCATGCACACACATGTCAGTGTGCGTGACTAGGCATCATTTGTGAACCTGGTCATGGTCACTTCTCCGCACAGAATGTTCCGGATTGAATCTTAAGCATAAACACAAGACAGTTGGCAAATGGTTTCTTCACAGCTTATTTTGTGCTCTTTGCATATACCCGGGCATGTGGCATGTGTTATTTAGAGAGCGGAAATAAGCAACATTAGCCAGCCATGTGATCGTCTATATAGCAGACTCCATCTCCTGTTACAGTCCATATACGACCCTCAGTATCAAGCTGAGTTCATCCCTTAGTTTACATTTCGTTTGTGTACATGTGTCTTGATTAATTATTAATTTCAATGCTCTAAGTCTTTATTGTTATTATGATTATGATAATAATAATAATAATAATAATAATAATAATAATAATAATAATAATAATTATTATTATTATTATTATTATGAATGCCCATTCTATTCTTCTCCCATGGCTACAGTAAATATATAGATGGTGAGACAATGAATTTCTTAGTGCAAAAGACAAAAAAAAGTTAAACACTGCAACAGTAGGGGTGATCATAACGTCATTGTCCTGGTCCAACTTTGTCCTATGCAGCAGACCTCTCCATCATGGCCGAAGAAGCGAGTCATCTGACTAAATTAATGAATGAATGAGTGATTGTGTGGTGGGAGGGGTGTGGGAACCAGCGATGGCATCAGCAGCAGCAGCCGCAACAGCTGCGTGCTACATTAAGCCTGGATCTCATATGCCGGAGCTGGGGCTGGGGCTGGGGCTGGGGCTGGGGCTAGGGCTGGGGCTAGGGCTAGGGCTGGGGCTAGGGCTGGGGCTGGGGCAGGGGCTGTGGCAGGGGCTGGAGCTGGGGCTGGGTCTAGGGCTGGGGCAGGAGCCGCGTGCTGGGGCTGGGGCGGGGTTGGGGCCGGGGCTGGGGCTGGGGCGGGGCCGGGACTGGGGCTGGGGCTGGGGCTGGGGCTGGGGCTGGGGCAGACCAGACCACAAGCTGAAAATTGGCCAAGACGACTCATTAACCACCAGCTCCACCTCCCTGTGCCTCTGCTCCCCCCTGGCCTTCCCACTCCAGC
>NC_085868.1:38119127-38126627 GCF_034702125.1 Engraulis encrasicolus
CCGGTTCGCGATTAGGTGCGGGAACGGGCACCGGCACGGTTCTCAGTCGGCCTGAATGCGCCATCAGGGCAGCAACATACATACAGCACGCGCAGAGGTGAACTTTCCATTTGGCAAACCTAGGCAATTGCTTAGGGTCCCAGCCAAATCTGTCCTTCATAGAGGCCCCAACTGTCACACCAGTTGCAGTAAACATGAGGGCCCCATGTTGATATTTCGCCTAGGGCCCCAAAATGGCTAGATCCGCCCCTGAGCACGCGGGTCCATGTAGATTTGTCGTCTCATCCTCCTCTCTTGGCATTGAGCAGCATAACTTCCTAATAAGATATTCACAGATCTGGGGAGTAGATTTCCATAATGCAAGTCCATTTAAGTTTAATCATTAAAGAAAGTACCCTGAAACTGGCGGTGAAAGCAATGGTCTGTTCTATAAGCAATGATTCCATTCCATTTCCTAGCCCCATCTCTCTCTCTCTCTCTCTCTCTCTCTCTCTCTCTCTCTCTCTCTCTCTCTCTCCCTCTTTCTCTCTCTCCCTCTCTCTCTCTCTCTCTCTCTCCCTCTCCCTCTCCCTCTCTCTCTCCATCTCTCCCTCTCTCTCGTTCTCTCTCTCTTTCTCTCTCTTCATATGCCTCAATGCAGTGTGATTGAGTGGCCAGGGTGAATGAACTTTGAATAATGGTTGTGATTACAGACCAATGGATTAATGATTATGGATCATTCTGTATCACAAAGACTGTTTTAGACAGAGAGTCTGTCACTGTTTAAGTAGTCTGGATCAGAATTTTGAAACGGGCCATTCTGGTTCTGTTTTTTACCTTCCCCTTTCCCCGCTGATAGGAGCTCTACTGGTATCCGAGCCATTATTAATTAAAGCCTATGAAAAATGAATTGTTCTAAGCAGCAACTGGCGCAATCACACGGCTCTCACTGGCCCCATCTGCATTTTCTCACATCAGCTCATCTCTCTCTCTCTCTCTCTCTCTCTCTCTCTCTCTCTCTCTCTCTCTCTCTCTCTCTCTCGCTCTCTCTCTTTTTTCTCTCTCTCTCAATCTCTCTCTCTCTCTCTCTCTCTCTCTCTCTCTCTCTCTCTCTCTCTCTCTCTCTCTATCATCTGCCTGTGCAAGTTGATTGGGGGCATAATCAAACCCTCACAGAAATGATCCCATCTCTCCTGTTCTTTCAGAACTGGATCTCTGATTGGGAATAGCCTGTCTACAGGAACATGCTGTATATCAAAACGGGGATGGCTAAGAGTATGAGTGTGTCTTGTACTTTCTTCTTTTCATTTGGGTCCTTTCCCTGCTTATCGACTCTATATCTGGGTCAAACAAGTGCATACCCAGGCCCATGTTATGCAGTGGAGGGCCAGTTTTCCAGACAGACAGATGGACAGACAGATAGGCTAACCGACTGTCCGATAGGCTGATAGACAGAGACCAACACAGAGAGAGACAGACAGACAGACAGACAGACAGATGGACAGACAGATAGGCAGACAGGCAGACAGACAGGCTGACCGACTGTCCGACAGGCTGATAGACCGAGACCAACACAGAGACAGACAGACAGACAGACAGACAGACAGGCTGACAGACTGTCCGACAGGCTGATAGACCGAGACCAACAGAGAGACAGACAGACAGACTGACAGACCGACAGACAGACAGACAGACAGACAGACAGACTGACAAGTCAAGTCAAGTTGGTTTTATTGTCAATTTCTTTACATGCACTGGTCATACAAAGAATTTGAAATTACGTTTCTTGCTTTCCCATGCAGACATAGACTAATCTAGGTAAGGACATAGACAGTATAGACATAGACAGTACTCATACATGGACATAAGACAGTATGGACATAGACAGTGCTCACAGACCGACCGACACACAGACAGATAGGCTCACAGATCCAGAGGCATGCAGAGGAGAGATAGTCCCTGTTTGCTCAGTGTGGCTTCTGAAAGCCTGCAGAGCTGGAGTGTGGACCGTGGCTTTTGTTTGCGGTGCTGTGTTTCTATATGGGCCAATGGTCTGTCTGTCCAGCCTGCCTGTCAGCCTCTCCGTCTGGACTCCTTGTGGAAAGCGTGGCAAATACAGGAGAGCTGCTTTGATGGATACAACTATGGAGTTCTGCCTCTCTCTCTCTCTCTCTCTCTCTCTCTCTCTCTCTCTCTCTCTCTCTCTCTCTCTCTCTCTCTCTCTCTCTCTCTCTCTCTCTCTCTCTCTCTCTCTCTCTCTCTCTCTCTCTCTCTCATATATGTTTCTCTTTTTACCCTCCTCGTGTCAGCCAACCCCCTCCAGTCCAGTGAGGCAGATGTGCTTTGAAAGGGAAGGATGAGGAGGAAAGCAAGGGGGTGGAGGAGAGTACTAAAGAGATAAATATGGATGGATAAATATACAGTGCTGAGGAATGGGTAGGATGGAGTGTGTGTGTGTGTGTGTGTGTGTGTGTGCGTGCGTGCGTGCGTGCGTGCGTGCGTGTGTGTGAGAGAGAGTGTGTGTGTCAGGCACGTGCACTCCAATACGGCAGGGGAGGCACGGCCTCACCAGCCAGATCTGAGAATGATGAGCTGCAGTAAATGTGAATAATAATAACAATAACAGCTATTGTTTTCGAGCATCTGCACCATAACTACCATTTGAGCAGTATTTAAACAGTTTCACTCATTTTCAATCATTTCCGTGGCCAAAATCATAATATTTGCCCATTTCATGTCAAATTGCTCCGAATACGGTGAATTTGGGGCAACTCTGAACTGGCCTCACCCCGGATTGCGCAATCCCTCCTTAACAAGCTTCAGCGCATGCGCCATTTTGCTCGTTCTGTGAATGCAACCTGGTAATATTGTATTAAACGTTTTTATACACTTAATAGAAGTATGTATGGTGTGCCCTCAATTCCTGATAATGTTCTACTATTTTCTACTTGTGATTATCATTTCTTTACTTCTGAACGCTTTGGCATAACGCCCACTGAAATATACAATGGTGAGGCGAGGAGTAGCCTGGCCGCAGACTCCTTCTGGCATTGAGAGTATTGCTGGCCAGTTACGTCATAGCGAATCTGAAGTTCACAGCCAGTCGGTGTTGTTGGCTAGCTTGTTCACTTTGTCTGCTACAAGTGGATTTCATAACGAAACTAAGAGCATTCTCAAAGTTGGATTTCCAAGAGGAAAATATGTGATAAAGAATGGAGGACCGACAGAGCTGAAGGGTTTGCTACTGCAGGTGGTCAGAAGGTTATAACTACCCGATCATTTCAAAGTGAGTTCTACAACAGAAACTATTTTTGTTTCCCCTGTGTCCCGTTTGCAACCGGCGAGAATGTGTGGAAGACTATTCGCATGGAATTGTACGACTTAACAATTTACTAAGGACTAAGGAGCCTCACGAAACACAAATCCTCGCGGCTACTCATATTCATATTCAATGCCAAATTGCTTTGGACGTTTGGGGCGTCTCGAATAGATGTGGCTTTGGATGGACAGCACAGGCTAAAGCACGTTAGCATGCGCAACGCCAAAGTGGAAAAGAGCGGCGCATGGACCTGATGTACGAGATAAAGGTAAGATCAGTGTTTCCTATGTGTGTGAAGCCTGTGTTTGTGAGACCCGTGGGCAGAGAGAGAATCCGCCGTGATTCTCTCTGGTGTGGTGGTAGCTTTTGTGATCTGAACAGGATTCTCATGTGCCCTGTAACTGTTTGTAAAGTTGAGTAGGCTACAGGGTGCCTTTGAGGTAAATCAAATATACCCGTGTAACTACAAGACTCTGATCTAATTCCAAAGTGTAGGCACAACATAAAGGACAGTCCCAAAATATTTGGTGACCATATCGAAGCTTGTGTAGTAATCTATGTTTAAATGTTGACATTCGCTTCCTGCCACACCTTTGTCCCACATCGTTTGCCATAGCCTCGTACAAGTAGATGTAGGCCTACATTTGCACGAGAATCCGGTGCTTATCACAAACGCTATCACACCAGTTTGTTCGCCGTGGTGCTCAGCGGTCTATATGACACCATGTTTTGAATCCTGTGTGTGTGTGTGTGTGTCTTCCATTGAGCATCCGCCGTGATGTGGTTTATGTGAGACCACTGTTTGAATCCTGTGTGTGTGAGAGCAGTGGGCTGTGAAGGAGCGTACACTCTTCACTACTCTCCCCTCCTCCTCTCCCCTCCTCTCCTCTCCTCTCCTCTCCTCTCCTCTCCTCTCCTCTCTTTTCCCATCTCCTCTCCTCTCCTCTCCTCTCTTTTCCCATCTCCTCTCCTCTCCTCTTCCCTCTTCTCCTCTCCTCTTCTCTCTTCTCCTCCTCTTCTCTCTTCTCCTCTCCTATCCTCTTCTCTCTTCTCCTCTCCTCTCCTCTCCTCTCCTCCCCTCTCTTCTCCTCTCCTCTCCTCCACTCCTCTCTCTTCTCCTCTCCTGTCCTCTCCTCTCCTCCTCTCTCCTCTCCTCTCCTCTCCTCTCCTCTCCCCTCTCCTCCTCTCCTCTCCTCTCCTCTTCTCTCCTCTCCACTACTCTCCTCTCCTCTGCTCTGCTCTCCAGCTCTCTCAGCCGTGATGCTGCTGTTTGTCCACATTACTGCTGTGTGGTTTATGTGAGACCACTGTTTGAATCGTGTGTGTGTGTGTGTGTGTGTGTGTGTGTGTGTGAGAGAGAGAGAGAGAGAGAGAGAGAGAGAGAGGGAGAGATCTAATAGCATTTTCTCTACGGAAATGCAGCATGTTTTATTTTGTAGGCCTGCCTTATGTTAACCCTTTCATGCAGACACCATGAAAAAAATGTGCAAGATTTTTTATATATTGATTTTCTCACTCATAATGGAGCTAATATGAAGAATCTTTTGGAATTTTTCAAAAATCTCTTTTGATGTGGAAGTTATTTTACTGTCCACATATGTGGACACTGCGCATCAAAGGAGTGAAAAGTTATATAGGCCTATACTGTATTTCAAGTTCAAATTAAGCTGTTTTATTCATTTTTATGGTGTTTTATGCTATATAACAAAACAATGTAACACTTTAACACCATATATCACTGTAATTAACCAACAACAAAAACATATATATAAAAATAGCATTGTTTATATAGGCGGTCATAGAAAAATATGTGGGAAATTCTTATTGCATGCAAGAAGACAGCCAATGCTGGTGAACAAAAAGCTCAGTTTGATTCAGCATGTACTCTAGCTCAATCTTACATCATTTATGTTGTCCCTGTATAAAAGGTAATGTGAAATTTGCCTCCAGACACATGCGTTCTGTAGTCATTCATCAGCATTTTCAAGTATTTTCTGTAAAAAAAAACAATAGTGTTAAATAGACCCCCTATTATAAATGTAAGTTAATTTACTTACTTTCCATGTTACCCTTGTGTCATATTACAACATTATATGACACTTATGCATTATACATTACACTATTTAAGGAACAAAGATGAAACAAAGAGGAAAAAAAACCTGTCAATTTAGCAATATTTACATACACAGCTATGGCAAGATTTGTGGGGAAACCTTGTTGCATGTGGAAAAAACCTTAAATTCTGATGAAGACACATCTGTATTTGATTCAGCATGGATTCTAGCTCAATCCTACATCATTTATGTTGTCCCTATATGAAAGGTAATGTGAAATTTGCCTCCAGACACATGCGTTCTGTAGTCATTCATCAGCATTTTCAAGTATTTTCTGTAAAAAATAGTGTTAAATAGACCCCCTATTATAAATGTAAGTTAATTTACTTACTTTCCATGTTACCTTGTGTCATATTACAACATTATATGACACTTATGCATTATACATTACACTATTTAAGGAACAAAGATGAAACAAAGAGAAAAAAAAACTGTCAATTTAGCAATATTTACATACACAGCTATGGCAAGATTTGTGGGGAAACCTTGTTGTATGTGGAAAAAAACCTTAAATTCTGATGAAGACACATCTGTATTTGATTCAGCATGGATTCTAGCTCAATCCTACATCATTTATGTTGTCCCTATATGAAAGGTAATATGAAATTTGCCTCCAGACACATGCGTTTTGTAGTCATTCATCAGCATGTTCAAGTATTTTCTGTGAAAAAATAGTGTTAAATAGACCTCCTATTATAAATGCAAGTTATTTTACTTACTTTCCATGTTACTATATGTAATATTACAACATTATATGACACTTACACATTATATATTACAGTATTTAACGAACAAAGATGAAAAAAGAGAAAAAAAAACTGTCAATTTAGCAATATTTACATACACAGCTATGGCAAGATTTGTGGGGAAACCTTGTTGCATGTGGAAAAAAAACTTCAATTCTGATGAAGACAGATCTGTATTTGATTCAGCATGTATTCTAGCTCATTCCTACATCATTTGTGTCATTTTGTGGTGAAAGAAACCGAAATATGCCTATAGACACGTGCGTGAAACACTAATTTTAGGTAGTTTTTCTTGAATTTATTAAATTAAAAGTGTTAAAATGTGTTAAATATGTTAAAAATAATTTATTTTCACACTATAATCATTATAAATGCTCATAACATTAAGTATTTGCCCAAAATGAGCAGAATATTCTCACGGTAATCATAAATAATATGTTTATCATTAGACTCCCTTGATGCGCAACGTCCACATACGTGGACAGTAGCTTTATATTGTATAAAAACCTACCTTTATTGTAAATTTGGATTTTAACAACATAGACTTCTCAAGTGAACTGTACTAAACATCATAATATTTTTTAAAACCTGAAATTGCCCTTTGGTGTGGTTGATTTTCAGATATAAACATGCTTGTTATGGTCATAATTCACATCGGTGGATTTCTTAGATTGATGATGTCATCAAACACTTAATATTTAGTGCAAAAAGTTATAACTGCTGTTAAAGTATTGTAATGAACCTCATGGTACTTCCCATATACAATTTGGAAAAAAATAACCACTATTTACCTATCTAAAGTGGGGTTAGAATTACTGTCCACGTATGTGGACACCGTGCATGAAAGGGTTAAGAAAGCTATGACATACGAAACTTATCGGTAGGCCTATTTGGTAAATTTACTAAAATGTAGCCTACTTATACTGTAGCTGTAGTATTATATATTTGCCTCACCAGCCATAAAGTTGACCGCACCTCACTGGTGTCTGTGTTCTACTGTGTGTGTATGTGTGTGTGTGTGTGTGTGTGTGTGTGTGTGTGTGTGTGTGTGTGTGTGTGTGTGTGTGTGTGTGTGTGTGTGTGTGTGTGTGTGTGTGTTTGTGTGTGTGAGTGTGTGTGTGTGTGTGTGTGTGTGTGTGTGTGTGTGTGTGTGTGTGTGTGTACTGTGTGGCTGGTGTGCTGTCTGCTGGCTTCCTCTGTTGCGGAGTATTGTTTAATGTATGGGCCTGTGATTGACACATGAATACACATGCACACACAAAACACACGTGCAGACACACACACACACACACACACACACACACACACACACACACACACACACACACACACACACACACAC
>NC_085868.1:38131627-38136627 GCF_034702125.1 Engraulis encrasicolus
ACAAACTGTTCAGTCCTTATGTTCTCTCATACATGTTATTGTTTTATTTTATTGTAAAAGTAATGTAATGTAATTTTATTGCACATATAGATAGTTTGCACCATGTACCGGCAGAGTAGAGTAACTTTTATTCATCCTCAAGGAACTTAAGATGCCTGTCATCTTATGAACAGACATGCCTCCGCACTCACTGGCACACCTCTGGTATGTGTGAAGTTACACAAAAGTATTTCTATTTTGTTTTTGTTTTTCAATACCTCTGCCAAGGAGGTAATGTTTTCGGTCACATTGGTTTGTCTGTCTGTTTGTCTGTCTGTTTGTCTGTCTGTTTGTTTGTTTGTCAGCAGCATAACTCAAAAGCTAATTGATTTGGACGAAACTTTGTGGAGTTGTTGATAATGACCCAAGGAACAGGTGATTAAATTCGAATCAAGAACCAGGACTTTTCAAAAGATTCTTCACCATTCTAGACGCCCCCTAGTGACCAGAAATTGAATTGCGGGAACAGCACAAAAACAAGGCAGAAAGACTTAGGGTGTAACATGGTCAAATGTATCAAGCAGCTTCCTTGGCGGAGGTCTGCGCTCTCTGAGTGCTTCTAGTTATTATCTCTTTCTCTTTTGGCTTCATCTTTTCCTGTTGCTTCGTGACATTTCCTGATGTTTTCCAACCATCTTCAGCATTTCCTCCCAACAGTAATAGTAATAACATTTCAGCAGCCCTGTGTCTTTCTATGTTTTTTTTTACTGCATTATATATGCATACGAGGCCTTTAAAGGTGTGGAGATATATGTAAAGTCTGTTCATCAATGCACACACATGCATGAGCATACACATAGAGTATAAACAAACATGCAGAGAGAGAGAGAGAGAGAGAGAGAGAGAGAGAGAGAGAGAGAGAGAGAGAAAGAGAGAGAGAGAGAGAGAGAGAGAGAGAGAGAAAGAGAGAGAGAGAGAGAGAGAGAGAGAGAGAGAGAGAGAGATGTTTACACTGGCATGTACACATATAAAAAGTGAATAATGCAGTAGCATAGTAGCATACTCTCAAACATATTTTAGCATAAACATTGATCATGTTTATATCCATGGACATGCATATATCCACAGAGAGAGGGGGATAGAGAATGAAAGAGAGATTGTCACAGAGAGTACCAGAGAGATAGAGCAATACACATATGCGTGCGTGCACACACATGCACACGCACACATGCACACACACACACACACACACACACACACACACACACACACACACACACACACACACACACACACACACACACACACACACACACACACACACACACACACACACACCAGTACTAGTTCATATAATAGTTGTATGCACTTTACTTTAAATCCAGTTACCCCTCACTGAAAAGAAAGATGAAAAAAACATGTAGACTACTGTAACAGGCCTCCTGATTTGGTTGCAAAAGGTCCCTTAAGACACAAAATCTGTCCCTGTTCCATGTGACCATCACAGATATTTTTGGCAAAAAAAGAGCATCCCAATAGGCCATGTTCATTTCATGGAATTCTGTGAGATCAGGTTGTATAACCATATGATCTCCATAGCGCAGTCTATTGTTTTGCACCACGCCACCAAGCATCTATTGCAGGACATGTGCACACCTTGGCACGCCGTAGGACGACCTCAGCCCAGTCAGCAGGTCAGCTGGCTGGCTGGAATGTACCGGAAACAAAGGCACAATGGAGCCCACACGCGGACACATACACACATACAGTAGACACGGTGACACATGCACATATACGTACACACACACACACAGACAGGCTTACACATACACACACACACGGTCGCGCATGCACACACGCAAATGCAAACGCACATAACACACGCACACACACAGACTCTCTCTCTCTCTCTCTCTCTCTCCCTCTCTATCTTTCTCTCTCTCTCTCTCTCTCTCTCTCTCTCTCCTGTAACACACACAGAGACAGGCTTGCACGCACGCATGCACGTACACATGTACACACGCACGCATGCACGCACTGTTCCACCACTGCGGAGAGATTTTGCTCTTCGGAACGGACAAATGAGCCTTTTGTCGGGTCGCCCTGATGTGGTTTTCCTCCCCGGCACCTCGTGCATGTTGAGGAGTGAAACAGGCACACTGAGGCATTGAGGGTTCAGAGCTTCTTTTTTTCCTTTCTCTTTTTTCCCGATGTTCTTTTTTCCTTCTTCTTTTCGCCCCGTTTGCTCGATGGTGGGTTGACAGGGAAGGGCGCCACAGTGCAAATGGGAGAACAGAATGAGAGAGAGAGAGAGAGAGAGAGAGAGAGAGAGAGAGAGAGAGAGAGAGAGAGAGAGATGGAGGGAGAGAGAGAGAGAGAGAGAGAGAGAGAGAGCGAGAGAGAGAGAGAGAAAGACAGAGAGAGAGAGACAGAGAGAAAGAGTCAGAGAGAGAACAGAGGGAGGGAAGCGTCTTGTGTAAATGTCAGGGAGAATGGGGATGGAATGCGGTGTGGTATAGCATGGAGCCTTTATGAAGTTTAGGAAGGTGAGAAGGAGGGCTGTGCTGCGAGGGCAGATGTGCAGTGCTTTACTTTTATTCCTTCACACCCCTATACACACACACACACACACACACACACACACACACACACACACACACACACACACACACACACACACACACACACACACACACACACACACACACACACACACACACACACATACACACACACACACACACGATGGAATTCATGCCATTTTCACATTTTTCTTGGTGACTGTTATGTCATGCACTCCTTTGTTGGTTGGCGAAGATAGCGCTGGACAGTTCTGCCCTACAAAGGCAAAGTGTGGTAACTACATACTTAGTCAAAATGAGTAAAGACTGAAATGGTCTTAATAAAACCTTCGTAATCTTGTGACAGAGCCATATGATCAATTTTTGATTTCGGATTTAGAGATTACATTACATTACATTAGTATTTAGCAGACGCCTTTGTTCAAAGCGACTTACACATTGAAACAAGAACAGGGTAAGGCACAGTGTACAGTTGCAACACTGATAGCATTGTCCTACAAAGAGTAAAAAAAAGAAGAGGACAATCCATTAAAAAGTAGCAAAACATAAACAAAGACCTCAAGGTGCAGTGTACAGTTGCAACACTGACAACATCGTAACTATTGCTATGTCAAATTTTAAGTAACTACAGTATCAATACCAATACTTTACTCTACTACAGGCCTTTTTCAGTGTTGTCGTAGCTACTGCACTTTGCCTTTGTGTAGCCTACTGCACTGTATCTTAGCATCTGAGGTTTTCAGCCGTAACTCCCTGACCAAGAATAGGAAGTCAGGAAATGATACAATAGAATGGTCAGGACAGAATGGATAGTGAGATTGAAACTCTTTCTCTCTCTCTCCAGTACATGTTTGCTGCACTGTATGTTGACAGAGATATAGCAGAGAGAGAGAGAGAGAGAGAGAGAGAGAGAGAGAGAGAGAGAGAGAGAGAGAGAGAGAGAGAGAGAGAGAGAGAGAGAGAGAGAGAGAGAGAGAGAGAGAGTGTGTGTGGGGGGGTGGGGTGGCAAGAGAGAGGGAAAATGGACAAAGGAGTTCTCCATTGATCTGTGTCAAATCTACAACCTCACTGTCTGCTCACCTCAACTCACCCAGAGAGAGAGAGAGAGAGAGAGAGAGAGAGAGAGAGAGAGAGAGAGAGAGAGAGAGAGAGAGAGCACTACGGTAGCAGAGAGAGAGAGAGAGAGAGAGAGAGAGAGAGAGAGAGAGAGAGAGAGAGAGAGAGAGAGAGGAAGCCAGAGTAAATAGATTATCGGTCCAATCATTGAATAGGCCTACGTACAAAGAAAGAGGGTGACAAAGACAGATTCAGATTAAAATCTGTAAGAAGAGGCTCACAACTGAAAAAAGAGAGCTACTGCTGATTTAGTTGAATGTAGCGAGAACCCGCCGAAACAGGGGTGGATGAGGACAACTAAAGACCTGTTTTCCAAAATGCAATAAACAACATTTACATGCGATTTTAATCTGATATTATGACAACATCAGGAATAGAAGGGTTAAGTAGGGTGGAGTACTTTTATTAATCCCGAAGGAAATTAAGATGTCTGTCAGCTTACATAAATACAGAATTGAAAACAGAACAACACAAAAATACAGAAAAATACAGAAAATAATACACATTATTGCACATAACATAGCATACACTTGAGTATAATCAGCATATACACACACGCGTGCGCATGCACCCACACACATGCACACGCACGCACGCACGCACGCACGCACGCACGCACGCACGCACGCACGCACGCACGCACGCACGCACGCACGCACACACACACACAATACCTAATATTGGAATATTGGAATATTGGAACTTGGTTAATGTTATCTAATTTTTCCATAATAAAATCTCAATGAAAACCAATTTCAACTGTATAAACAGAGAAAGTCAATAAAATAACACTTACGTAAGTATTGAATATTTTCAAAAATGGAAATATAGCATTTTGGACGAAAGAAGACAGGACTCTTCCCATGGTGCACTTGGGTCGCTGTTCTTTCTGGTGCCACTCCAGACCGGCGCATATCCTTCAGTCAGTCCCATTCAACTTCCTCTCACAGCAGCGCAGGACCTCTGTCATGTTCTTTGTAGAACCTTGTTCAAGCCCTCTTTTTCTTGCATATCAGACAGACTTTGGAGATGGTACTTCTTCTTTTCTTTTTTTTCTCCCTTTTTTTTTGATATGGTACACTCACTGCCTCTAAGGCCTTTCAAATTCTGTCCGAAGCTTTTGTGAATATTTGGCCTTTTGATTTCTGCCTGTCTTTTTTCATATCAAAGTAGTTCTTATCTTATGATGGCAACTTTTGACTCACACTCTTTACTTTGTCCTTGGAGAGGAGAGGAGAGGAGAGGAGAGGAGAGGAGAGGAGAGGAGAGGAGAGGAGAGGAGAGGAGAGGAGAGGAGAGGAGAGGAGAGAACAGGAGAGAGGA
>NC_085868.1:38141627-38159127 GCF_034702125.1 Engraulis encrasicolus
AGCATGAAAGGAAAATGACTCTCTTCTTCTCTTCCCTGGTGGCTCATTTTCCTTTTTTCCTCCCTTCTGTTTTTTTTATTGAAGAAGTGAAGAAAAAAGAAATGTATGAATGCGCTTCTGGAAAGAGGAGGTGAAAGAACGAACAATTTCAGTCCCTAGGGAGGCACACTCACATTCGAGTACTGGCCCAAACTGTTATTTTTCCACGTCTTTAGACACCAAAAGGATTTTCAACTTTGGTGTGAAACACGGTAACAATGTTTCAGTAGCAAAAAAGTATCCTCTTGAAGTGTTTAGTTTCAACTACTGGTTGAAAAAGCTGACTTTGATGGCATGACAAAGTCTTTTTGCTTTACCACAGTACATGTACATTGCCATTCTGGTGACAACAGCCTTATAACAGGTGCCATGACATAACGCTTACTCTATATTAAAAGAAAAGAAATAAACAAGCTATAGTGTTAGGAAAAGCAGCTTTGGCATAGAGTTGTTAGAGTTGGAGAGTTGAACTCGGAATCAGATAAGAATCATAATTTGCCAAAATTAAATTCTCCAATGTATTAACCCGTTAAGACACGGCATTATAAATTTGCTGTTTCCAAAATGGCAATGACCAAGTAGTGCATTGTTAATGTGTTACTATGTCATAGTAGTGTAGTATATGGTAGTTAACTTTTCAATGACTATTACAGCGTGCCACTGGAGGTGCGTCGTGCATTATGAGGCTACACGCATAGACAGCTCTCTCTGTGCTGAATTAACACTTAGCAACAATGCACTGTGTAGGAAGAACGCTGATAGGGGAAGTAAATAAACACTACCCTGTGACTTCATCCAAGGTGTCAGTACCTTTGATCAGGGCACATAACCTAGCATCGGGGTATCAGGGGTGCTGATAGCGGGGGACAAAGGGGACAGTTGTCCCGGCCCCAGGGAGAGAGTTAGGGGGCCCAAAATCTGGTCCTCATTACATTGTATCTATTGGGCTGGGGGGCCCTATGAGATGACTTTGTCCTGGGCCTGGGCGAAAGCTGTCAGCGGCCCTGTGGGAGACCTATAAATATAGTAAATATAGTAAATCTGGGTGGGCAGTCATGGGTGAGCGGTTAGAGCGTCAGACTTGCATCCCAGAGGTTGCCGGTTCGACTCCCGACCCGCCAGGTTGGTGGGGGGAGTAATCAACCAGTGCTCTCTCCCATCCTCCTCCATGACTGAGGTACCCTGAGCATGGTACCGTCCCACCGCACTGCTCCCCATGGGGCGCCACTGAGGGCTGCCCCCTTGCACGGGTGAGGCATAAATGCAATTTCGTTGTGTGCAGTGTTCACTTGTGTGCTGTGTCACAATGACAAATGGGAGTTGGAGTTTCCCAATGGGCTTAAAGGCTTAAAATCATACTGGATCATACATAGAACATGGGCCTACATCAAGAACGTAGTAGTAACTTAACTTGCCCCTGTATGGGCAATTGCTTTGTAGTAGTCCAAATTAGACACTCACTCATACTCACATTCAGACAAAAACATTTCAAGACACATAGCATTGTGAAATAATGAATTGGATATAGGCCCACATTGGATTATTGCTATGCAAGGCAAAGCAGCTTCCTGAGACCACATCCCATTTTGGGTGTGCAGAGTCGGAACAGCATCACTGGTATAAAAATCTCAGTGTGCTTGTTTTCAGTCGATGTTAGATGAATCCCCTGTCATCAGTCTAGTACTTTCTCATACATAACTGAGAGAATGCCCAAAGGGAAGCATGCTTAAAGTTTTTTGGCAGTAAGAGGAATGACAGGCTTTTTAATTTCAGATTTTTATTAAAATGCACTGGACCATCTCAAATATGATAATCCATCCATATTCATTTAGGAGGGAGTACGGCAGTACTGCATAGACATTTTTGTCAATGCGGCTTCTATCTCTTTCTTTTTTATCTTTCTTTTGTTTCTTTTCCCTCTTTTATTTTCTGTCTCCATCTCTGTCTCCCACCCTCTCTCTCTCTCTCTCTCTCTCTCTCTCTCTCTCTCTCTCTCTCTCTCTCTCTCTTTCACTCCCTCCTTCACTCCCTCCTTTCATCTTTCTCTCTCTCTCTCTGTCTCTATGAGTGAGTACCTTGGAGGCGATGGGTTTTCTAATGTTTAGCTTGATTAGTCAGGAGTCTGGAGGATTGCTCCATCAATGCGGCCAGGGCCATCCTGGGGTCTGTTAGGGAATCTGGCCCAGTGCACAGTGATGAGGTGTGTATGTGTGTGTGTGTGTGTGTGTGTGTGTGGGCGGAGGGGTGATAGTGGAAGTGTTGACTGAGGCCATGTCCTCTGGATGCCCTGGAACTTGCTATCGGGGAGAGGGAGGGCTGAGTATGGTGCGAGCGTGTTTATCCGTCTGCTTGCGTGCGTGCATCCAGGCGTGTGTTCGTGCGTGCGTGCGTGCGTGCGTGCCTACTCTTATGTGGATCCTTTGCATAGTTGTAGAAAAGTGATCTGTTCCCCAACTCTAATCTCAATAATTCAATTCAATTTAATTCAATTCAGTTCAATTAAATTCAATTCAATTCAATTCAATTCAATTCAATTCAATTCAATTCAATTAATCAGCATTGGCATTGGCTGAAGAGGCACATGTTAAGTAAGTAATAATGATATCAATAATAATCTCTCTCCCACTCATTTTAATATTTTAGACATTCAGTCATTAAACATTTATCATCTTTCTACCTGTTTGTGTATGTAGGCTACTGTATGTGTTTGTATGCGGAGGAGGTTTCGGAGCAGGGGGAGGGGTGGTTGACAGAAGGGTGCCACTTATATAATGTCCCCTGCCTCCACACCTCGCTTGGACTGTTGCCCCCGGAGCTGCATGACAATGTGACAATCTGTGACACTCTGTGTGTGTGTGTGTGTGTGTGTGTGTGTGTGTGTGTGTGTGTGTGTGTGTGTGTGTGTGTGTGTGTGTGTGTGTGTGTGTGTGTGTGTGTGTGTGTGTGTGTCCAGGGAATCTGACAGGGGGGACAAAGGGGTCACTTGTCCCGGGCCCAGGGAGACAGGGGGCCCAGAAATGCGCACAATACATTGTTTGAATCAGATTTGGGGACATTTCAGATTACTTTGTCCCAGGCCCAGCCAATGCTGTCAGTGGTCCTGTCTCTGTGTGTGTGTGTGTGTGTGTGTGTGTGTGTGTGTGTGTGTGTGTGTGTGTGTGTGTGTGTGTGTGTGTGTGTCTGCGTCTGCGTCTGCGTCTGCGTCTGCGCCTGCGCCTGTGCCTGCGTCTGTGTCTGTGTCTGTGTCTGTGTCTGTGTCTGTGTCTGCGTCTGTGTCTGTGTCTGTGTCTGTGTGTGTGTCTGTGTCTGTGTCTGTGTGAGTGGACTGTGGGCAGCAGGAAGCACTGGGCCAATCCAACCAATCCCGAGCCGGCATTCCAGGAGTATACAGCACAGAGCTCCATCTTCCCGCTGACCAGACAGGCAATTATGTTTTATTACCTGATGGATGCCTGGCAATATGGGGAGCCCGGACAAGCAGCCAGCACTCGCTCTGGAGAAATATCTGTCAGTCTCTCTCTCTCTCTCTCTCTCTCTCTCTCTCTCTCTCTCTCTCTCTCTCTCTCTCTCTCTCTCTCTCTCTCTCTCTCACAAACACACACGGTCACGCTCACAAACACACACACACACACACACACACACACACACACACACACACACACACACACACACACACACACACTCGCACGCACTCAGTCATGCACACATGAGGTATCACGAGGTGTCTTACAGTATGACATGCCATCAGCGTACGCACGCACGCAGGCACGCACGCGTGCACACACACACACACACACACACACACACACACACACACACACACACACACACATGATGTGATGTGCTATCACCTTCATGTTTCTGCTGATAGAAACCACAAAGACGTGTTCAAGTGTCTCCGATAAGAAGTATGTGGAACCTCTTGTCACATATCAAAGGTACCGTGCAGTATTGCTGATGTGGCACTTGGAAGAGAAATTGATGGAGATAAGGCATGGGTTTCTAGAGACTTCAATATATATATTTTTTCTGTGTGTGTGTGTGTGTGTGTGTGTGTGTGTGTGTGTGTGTGTGTGTGTGTGTGTGTGTGTGTGTGTGTGTGTGTGTTTGTGTGTGTGTGTGTGTGTGTGTGTGTGTGTGTGTGTGTGTGTGTGTGTGTGTGTGTGTGTGTGTGTGTGTGTGTGTGTGTGTGTGTGCGCGCGCGAGTGCATTCGTACATGCATGTGTGTGTGTTTGTATGTGTGCACATGTGTGTGCCTGTGCGTAAACGCCGATGTATATGTGTGTTTGTGTGTGTCTCTCTGTGTATGTCTGTGATTGTGTGTGTGTCTGTAAGTGGCAGAATGTGTGTGAGGGTCTATTTGTTTCTGTAGACCACCAAACAATGTTTGATGTGCCGCTAGCTGTAAGTGGCAACAGGCAAGGGCTTATGGGAAGGGCCCCAATGATGACTGTGATGGGGGTGAGGAAGTGAGATGGTGGAGACTGCCCTGGAGGTCTGTGGAGTTTGTTTTCTTGTTAGGGTCAGATTGATGGGAAGGCTGTGTATGTTGGGACCGTTTGAGTCGGTAGGTGTCTCTGAGGGCCTCTCTGGATGGGGACCCTGTGGTTTTGTGGGTAAACATTTCACACCCACCTCTGTCCACTCCTGGGTCAAAGACGTCCAAAATGCAATTTTCATTCGGTGCAACATATACTTTTGTTTACTGTAACTGGAAAGTACATGATTTTATTTTTTCATTATTTTCAAGTGGCTGTCATGCATTCACTTGAAAAAGAATTAAAAATCATGTTTTTTTTTTTACAATTACAGTAAGCAAAAGTATCTGTTGCACTGAATGACAATTTCATGTTGGACGTCTTTGACCCTCCTGTGCATTATGCATAACAAGGCATGAGTATATCCACTGGTCGCATCATGCAACAAGTTCACCAGCCATCTCATATTGCATCCAGCATTTTCTTCCTCTTACGAATTTAGCACATTTTGTTGTATTTCAGTCTCAAGGTAAACACTGATGTAGCTCCCTTTCTTTGTAGCTCCCACTGATGTAGCGTCACAAAGATGAATAAGTGCACAACAATTAAGCCATGAAGGAGGGTAACAAGACGTTACCGTGTGTTATACAAATCCTTTAGCTGAGCTTTCTGTGGCTATTCAGAGGCATGCTATTCATCTGTGCCCTTCCAGAGTCCACATGTGCCTTATTTCATTCACTGGACATAGCAAGAAGTGGCCCGCAGCTGCCTTGAAGAGGACGTCCATGTCAGAGTAGACGTATAAGCCCCAAGGTTGAGTTACATGAAGGTGTCCATAGAGCTTTGACACTGAAAGAAGACGTAAAAAAAACAACACTGTTGAAAGACCAAGGGTGCTGTATCTTCCGCTACCTTCTGCGCCAATGGAAGGTACCACTATATGTGGACTTCTGGGCTAAACAGAGCAGTCATAGGGCAGGGATTTGGTCCGACAGATCGCACAAACCCAACAAGTGTGATAAATTACATGTGGACTGTACTGCCCTACAAAGGAAAAGTGCTGTAAAAATTGCATGTCAAAATTTAAACGGACTAAAAGGCCTTCAAAGTATTGGTATTAGGTCAGATTTTATCATTACTGCAAATTTGACATTTGCAAGTTTTAGGAATATCTCTAAAACCGGACACATTTGGACCATAATGCTTTGTCACATGATAAAGGAGATGTTATGAAGACCATTATCAGTATAAACTCAATTTTGACTAAATGCGTAGTTACTGCACTTTGCCTTGGTAGGGCAGTGTATACTGTATACAGTCTACAGAATCATATCCACCGCTCCGTTGTGGAAATAGTAGAACATGTCAAAGTGGTGGCAGCTGAGGCAGTATGACTTGATTTATGATAGCAGAACAGTTTTGATTAGTGAATAGTATACGCATTGGTAAACCATGCAATCACATCCTTACTTACAACTAGAACATCCAGTTATTAAGACATCATATAAGGGTTCATCAGCATCCCATTATCGAGAATTCTTCTTCTTCTTCTTCTTCTTCTTCTTCTTCTTCTTCTTCTTCTTCTTCTTCTTCTTCTTCTTCTTCTTCTTCTTCTTCTTCTTCTTCTTCTTCTTCTTCTTCTTCTTCTTCTTCTTCTTCTTCTTCTTCTTCTTCTTCTCAAGTCAAGTAGGTTTTATTGTCAAATTCTTTACATGCACTGGTCATACAAAGAATTTGAAATTACATTTCTTGCTTTCCCATACAGACATAGACTAATCTAGGTAAGGACATAGACAGTATAGACATAGACAGTACTTATACATGGACTTAAGACAGTATGGACATAGACAGTGCTCATACAGACATTTAAAGTGCAAGACTGGACAACAGAAGACTTGTAGAGGACATACATTAAGAGGTATTGTTGTGCTTTTGTGCTTTTCCTGCTTCTTCTTCTTCTTCTTCTTCTTCTTCTTCTTCTTCTTCTTCTTCTTCTTCTTCTTCTTCTTCTTCTTCTTCTTCTTCTTCTTCTTCTTCTTCTTCTTCGAGAATTCCTCCTGTTGTTGTTGTAGTAGTAGTTGTTGTTGTTATTATTAATCATAATATTATTCCGACTTAAAAGACCTTACTTAACAGACATTACAGACTTTACAGACTTTACCTTTTACTTTTTGAGAGGACTGATAAAGTACAATATTTTTTGATAGGCTGAAAGGGCACAACTCAGTATGTAAACAAACCAACAATGATAACATATTTACAGATATTTTGAATTACGTTTGTTAGTTAATAATGTCTTTATAATCCACTTACTCACATTGAATATTTTTGGTGTACCCTTTGCCATATGTAAAAGGGACAAATAGGTGTGGGTTAGTTGCTTTGACATCAACATTTCACAGAGTCTGAAACTTTTAACCACCTTTATCTAAGGTGCACTGCCTGGTTTTAAACATCCCAGACAGGAAATGGATAGCATTTGCATTTAAATGAGACAACAGCGCAAGGAGTATCAATTAGAAAACACAAGGGTAGCTCTAAGAAAACCCAAAGCTTTGTTGAGTTATTCAGGCCTCAATCCAGAACTGGAGCCAGTGGAGCATATCTAGAGAGACCCCCAAAAAAGACACTGACACTTGCCATCCAACCTGGTTGAGCTTGAATAGTTTTTCCAGGAAGAATAGGTGTTTTTTTTCCCCTCAAAGAAAGTTATATCAAGCATGTCAGTTTAGATTGATCCCAGGAAGACCCAATGCTGTCATAGCTGCCAAGGGAGCTTTAAGTCGAAGTGGAGAGAATAAATAAAAGGAGTTATTTGAAGAGATCTCCACTTAGTATGTAAATGGGATATATGGGTATTTTTTAAAGGAAATAAATGAATAACAAAACACTCCCCAAATCCTCTTTGTGCATGGTACTCCCTGAGTACTATGATAAAAGATCAAATTCATTTCGAAAAATGAATCTGAATGACCTCATATCAAACTCTTCTCAGGGAGAGACAGTGTCAGTAAGTCTCTCCCATCAGATCGTAAAGGAAATGGTGATTGTTATTTCCACCGAGTCGACCTCTCTCCTATTCTCTAATGAGGCATGAATGGATGTGCCAATGCAATCCCCTCCCTCCTCCAACACACACAGACACACACACACACACACACACACACACACACACACACACACACAAAGGCACGGCCATTCCAACAGTGCCGCCATCTCATTCTCACACTGCAATTGCTAATTCAGGGATTTTCATTTCGATAATGAGATTTAGTAATGGTTCAATAGTGTAATGTTTGATGTGACTTTGATGGTGCAGAAAGACACATGAGAATATTAGCCAGCAAGTCTGTTCAGGCAGGGAGGAAGCTTTCATTTTTTTATTGGCAGAGGGGGTTGTGGGAGTGGGTGTGATGAGGGAATGGGATCGTGAGACAGAGGCTGTCTCCCATGCTGTCTGTCTGCTCTCAAAAAAGAGGAGCGGTGGTCCTTGGGATGTGGAAATGGCTTGTGAGACAGGAAACGTTTCTCGTTGCTGTCGGTTTGCATCCAAAACTCGTGGGAAGTTTCGAGGGCTAGGAGCTAGTTCCGTCGAACTCACCTGGACGCGAGGCTGATTGGATCTGACACAGTGCGTTGGCCGGGGTCTCGGAGGTGAAATTAATTTCTTACAGCAATTACAGACAGCAGGAAGTGATTACCGTCAAATTAAAAGGTATGACAATAAAAACGTGCAATAATTGAACGATCGCCATTCATCAGAACGAATCCTCTGTGTGCGGTTTTTTTTTTTTTTTTGCACGTCAAATTGGACAATATTGGCCATGACACATACATTCATGGTCCATGATTAAGGTACTAAATCAATTACGGTTATTCAGTGCTTTTCCACGGTGCAACTGGGGTCATCATCCCCTGCAACCTGTTTCCCCATGGTCAGATCCATTACGCTCTGCTCTTCATCAGGCATAATCTGCTCCAATCGTTGTCTGTTTTTGCTGCGGGCAGCACTCCCTCCATAGACCACTGATTTTGTTCTCATCCCAGGTCTTCGGAAAGTGGAAAGCACACCAATGTATAAATGTCATCTTGTGTCCTCTTTTTTGAGCAACTGGGTATTGTTTTAGCAGCAGAAGTAGAGGAAGGAGGGCCACACAAAAATGTTCTTTTCATTTTGAAAGAATACTGGAGTTTGCTTATTTGTGACAGAGCCGTTTATAGGGCTCTGATTTGTGAATATAGTACTATCTTCTTTTATTCACATACATTTGTTATAAAATAAATCGTATAGCCATTATGAAGCTTTTCACAAAGAATTTAGGCGACAAAAAGAACATGCATAAAATGAGTTTTCTTTTCTCAAAAGTTGTCCTTTTCTAAAGAGGGAGTCCTTTGTTCAGCTTGTAATCCCTTTATAAAATAATAGAAAAGAACGTGTGGCACATTATTTATTTTATAGGCTTACATATTACCCCTGAGGCAGTCACAGCAGGTATTAAAGGCAGCATTAAAACGGATACATTAGTAATGGTACTTATGACACAGAGGGGACCAGGGGGGGTGTATAGCCCATGTATGCTTAGAGTCCTACAATTTGTAATGCTCAAGAGAATTCAATCAGGTCAATCCAAAATCCAGGCACCAATGAAAGAAAAAGATAAACACCGAATATGTTTCTGAGATCGGTGATGTGATTGATTTTAGCTATGCAAAAATGAATTTGATAGACACGCATTCACCCTACTTTTCTTCTTCTTCTTCTTCTTCTTCTTCTTCTTCTTCTTCTTCTTCTTCTTCTCCAATTAAGTCTGAAAGCTTGATGTAATATTTAACATTTCATTATGCCACACATATGCCAGCACGGAACATACTCCAGTGACGTGCCCCTGCATAGAGAGATATGCTAAGTCTCATTTGGTCCCATTTCTAAAGAGCTCAATCAGGTCAGATTGTGCTGGCTTGCATTGAACATATATTTGACATCTGATCTTGATTTGTACATATTTGATTAAGTAAGCAGATAAACAGAGTCATGGACAACAGAAGACCTTAAATTGGGCCATAGATGTATTTATCAAAGCCTGCGAAGCTCGCTGAATAAACATTGAATGTGGGCTGAGGCATATTAAACATTCAAACACTGTGTGTTTGGTGAATTTATTGAAAATGTTGACTTTTGGTCATTGCAAATGAGATTTTTTTTTCCTGAAATGTAAAATACTCTGACCCAGACTGGAAGGCAGCTTCCAGATTTTCCATGAGCTCCGTTGCACATTTAGAGTGGGGTTAGAAACCTAATGTATAATTATCGCCTTTACACAAAAAGAAACAAATGTTTGTGCTCAGAATCAAAAAGCAGAGAAGTGGCCAAAGGTTGCGGTGAACAAAGCTATTATTCGAATTTAAATTATGACCAAAACCTACTTGTTGCAGTTCGCATCAATGGAGTTTTATCTTATCTGGCCCATGGCATTTACTATCAGCAAAGCTTCCAACAACTCCTCTTTAGAAAGAGGAACTCGCTGTACCATTTTACTGCTAGCTCTTTCCTGCTCCTTGTGTGGTGGGAAGGAGTCGCACACTGGAGCTGAATACAAAATCAAAAAATGTATTAAACAAAGCCGAAAAAAGTAAATAAAACCGAAAGACAAGGGACAAACTTTTCGGGTCTAGCCCATCATCAGTGTTCCCAGTTTTGTTCCTTTTCATTATACTGCTCTTGGAATTACACACCGAGCGAAACGTTCAGGATAAGACATTGGTGCGGAAGCCACCCCACCATTACTATCCTTGTGTGGTGTGGAAATTCACAGGCTACTCAGCTCTACATACAGCGCCGTGATAATTTGCCATAAGCAATGGCCACAATGCTTTGTTTTATCGCACAGGAAGCAGCTGTTTGTATTTAATTCATTACTGTCTCTCAAAGCGGCTCGTTTATTTTTTTCTCCTTCCCTCTCAAGTGTCACGGGATGATTAGTGGTGGTTTGCCTGTGCTTCTCAAAGACAAGGCACAGCCACCACCACCACAATCCCCCCCACCTCCAGCCCCTGCTGGCCAGAACTTTGTGATGGTCCCGGTAAGGCACTGATACTGCTGGGGTTCTCAAAATTGTGGCGCGATTGCACACATTGTACGGCTCCACTAACCCTACAACCCCACCCCACCCCCCACCGCTGACTCCGGTTGGTGGTCGGAAGGAAAACTTTGCTTGCAGCGCCTCTGCTATTATTAAAATGAGCACTTAAAACGGCAGCTTAATTTATGGCCCTCTTCAAATTGTTTCCCTCTATGGATTTTTAATATCTGCCGGTGACAGCTGGTTTTTCGGCAAATATGCACGGCGTCATGTCGCCTGCCACACAGAGCGGAACAAACGGATTGCGTTAAATAGTGACAGTGACATTTATATTGTTTTTTGCCGCAATTGGGATGCTGAGAGGGACACCGGTGGCCCTCTGGCCCCCACGCATCACCGCGGCGTCGGCTGGAAATTGATAATGATGATACTGGAGAACAACAGTGACACCAATCAGCGCTGCATCCAAGACCAGAGCAGGCATCAGGCAACGCTTTACCAGAGATATTCTATAGAGATATGCCAACATAATAGGTTTCTATGGGCACCTAACGCGACCAGGTTCCGGTCTGCCTAAAGTGGCGTGTCATAATGCTCCTACAATGAATAGAACAGTCCTTAGGTCTGCCTAGGTCTGCCTAAGGGGGGCCATAATAGAACCAGGAAACAATGGGCCAATGGAACCTCTCTCTCTCTTCTCTCTCTGGCTTTACTTTGCCGTGGCCATTTACCTCAGCCACAGTGTGGGATTCTCTTGAATGCCACGTTTGTTCTTGTTTTTTTTTCCTTAAAATAAAGTTAGAAAAACTGAAAATTGAGTTCAATTGTGATATACTACTATGCAGTGCATCACATACATATTGAGATTCAATATTTTGGAAAAGGTCTTTGGATATATATTTTCCTTCTTTGTAGTTTCAAAACCTTTTTTTATTTGATAACACATCTGCTTCCACAAAGCATTTTCCTCAGTGAACGTCGGATGGTTGGTGAAGTTTTTCTCCCCACTGGATATTCAAATAGTCACCCATGTCAACATCCAAAACCAGCTCCATCTCTCTCTGTCAGCCCACCTCTGTTCCAACATGACGCCCAAGTTCCTGACCTCCCTCCTCCTCCTCCTCCTCCTCCTCCTCCTCATCCTCCCATAAAGCATTGCCACCCCCCCAGCCTTATCCCCGCCCTCCCCATCATCATATCCTCGCACTTCATATCTGGCTCTCCCAGACTGGGTGTCATTAATCCTCTTGGTTGGACTCACGAGTCACAGTTTGGTTAATTAATTTTGTGCGCAAGACGAGCCTGACAAACCCCATGTCTCATTATCCAGAGGAAGTGTAGGGGGGTTGGTGATAGTGACGGTGGTGGTGATGGTGGTGGTGGTGGTGGTGAGTGGATGTGGTGGGGCTGCTGGAGGGCGGTGTTGATGGGGTGGGGTGGGGTGGGGTGGGGTGGGGGGAGTGAGGGAGAGGGAAAGGAAGGGAGGGTACTGAAGGGATAGACATCTGCCATGATGGGGGGATGGATGGTGATGGTACATAGTGGATGTGGTGGGGCGGCTGGTGGGGGGTGTTGGTTGGAAGGGGTGGGGGAAGTGAGTGAGGGAGATTGAGGTACTGGATGGATAGACAGCTGCCATGCTCAGTCAGTTGTCATGCTGATTGATATTCGGGTGGCAATGTCTGTGATGGGAGCCGTCGATTCCCACACAAGTATGGAGGCCCCAGAGGTGAGGCGATGGAAACTGATGCTGCCTTTGGATCAGTTACCAGCCTCTCCTCCTCCTCCTCCTCCTCCTCCTCCTCCTCCTCTTCCTCCTCCTACTCCTCCTCTTCCTCCTCCTACTCCTCCTCCTACTCATCTTCCTCCTCTGTTTGTCCTCTACCTCCTCATATTCTTATTTCCTCCTTGTTGTCTTCCTCTCTCTTCGTTGTCCTCCTCTCTCCTCCTCTTCCTCTCCTCCTCTTCCTCTCCTCCTCTTAATCCTCTTCTCTCCTGTTCCTCTCTTCTGCTCCTCCTCCTCATGCTCATCCTGCTCTTCTATCCCTCTCCCCCCTCCACCTCCTTCCTCTGATCCTGTTTCCCTTCGTCTTTTTCCTTTCTCACCCTCCTCCTTCTCTCCCCCTCCTTTAGGTTTTCAAAAAACACCTCAGGTACATCTGAAGTCAAGACCACCAAGCATTGCTGGAAGTCTGCTTTTTTATGTTGCCGTAACTTGGCTTTTTCCTTTCATTTTTACTCTTTCAAGCGCTCTGAGAATATGTGATGGCAGATATTTGGAGTGGAATTCAAGAGAAAACATTGTCTTGGCCAAACATAAGTCTACCATAAAGCAACTAACTTGCAACATGTACAGTAGGTTACAACATATAGAATTCTAGCTATAGTATACATACATACGGTATCTATATCATATTAAAAATTAAAACACATTAATAACAGAGAGAATAAAACATGTAAGAATGTAGCATATAGAATGTAACACATGACAAAACAGCTTTTACAGACAAGGAAAATGCAAGTATAGTAGGCTACTGGTCATGAATATGCCCGGAACACTAAACATTTTCTGATTATCTCTAATTCTAGAGGTAAATGGAATATACTACTCATACAATATATATTATATTTTGAACTTTTTAGAGAGCTACTGAAGTCTGAAGCCTTGTACATACGTAGGTACATACAGCCTCTACATACTTGGCCAATCTTATTTTGATATAAACATTGCACAGATATTTCCATTTTGTCTTGAAGTTGGGATGTGTGCAATAATTACAGTTCCTTTGGTCTGGTTAAGGATACATTAGGTAAGGACTTGATGTCTCAATTTACCCTCCACACAGAAAGGCATCCATCTGTGATGTGAGCAATTTAATTGGCACAGATGGAGCGGTTTGTCAAGAAAAAGGCGCTATGGCGTGAGGTAAATGTTTAGATTGGCCATATTTTGTGCAGCGCAAGCAGATGTTTTTGAAGTCTGCGTTATTTCTTCATTATATGTCCCACAAAGACCAGAGAGGGAAAAAAAAAACACCTGACATGAATGTAATTGGTATGTGGCCTTCTGGTGCTTAGCACGCGAACAAAGTCGGTCTAATGTATTTGGAAGAACAGAGAGTGGGGCTACTGTGTTGTGTGTGACCCTCTTTATATAACGTGGGTCCCCTCAGAGGAAAGGCTTCCTATCCCAGCATCCCGTTTGTTTACAGTCGACAGCGGCACTAGACTGCACTGCCACGCTCCTACTCGTGCGTTTTGGAGCCTTTGAAGCCATCACGCTTTGCTGTGTGTGTGTGTGTGTGTGTGTGTGTGTGTGTGTGTGTGTGTGTGTGTGTGTGTGTGTGTGTGTGTGTGTGTGTGTGTGTGTGTGTGTGTGTGTGTGTGTGTGTGTGTGTGTGTGTGTGTGTGTGTGTGTGTGTGTGTGTGTGTGTGTGTGTGTGTGTGTGTGTGTGTACATGTGTGAGTGTTTTTGTTTGTGTGCATTTGTGTTTGGGAGTGAGCGAGAGAGAGGGTTTAAAAAGTGAGCGTGGAAGTTCTAAACAGACGGATACATTAACACACACACACACACACACACACACACACACACACACACACACACACACACACACGCACACGCACACGCACACTCACACTCACACTCACACTCACACTCACACTCACACGCACACGCACACGCACACGCACACGCACACGCACACACACACACACACACTCTCTCTCGAGTGACAGCATGTGTGTGTGAGTGAGGTTTAGGTGCTTTAAAGATGCATCATTCTTCTGGCGCGCTCCCTTGGCTCCTGATCTGACTCAGAGCTAGTGACGGATCCCCTCTTCTCTCTCTCTCTCTCTCTCTCTCTCTCTCTCTCTCTCTCTCTCTCTCCTCTCTCTCTCTCTCTCTCTCTCTCTCTCTCTCTCTCTCTCTCTCTCTCTCTCTCTCTCTCTCTCTCTCTCTCTCTCTCTTCTCTCTGTCTTTTCTCCCTCTCTTCTCTTCTCTTCTCTTCTCTTCTCTTCTCTTCTCTTCTGCTTCCTCTCTTGTACAGTGTGTATGTTTGCATGTGTATGTGCGTGTGTGTGTGTGTGTGTGTGTGTGTGTGTGTGTGTGTGTGTGTGTGTGTGTGTGTGTGTGTGTGTGTGTGTGTGTGTGTGTGTGTGTGTGTGTGTGTGCGTGTGTGTGTATGAGAGAGAGAGAGAGAGAGAGAGAGAGAGAAAGAGGGAGAGGGATGCGTGCATGCGTGCATGCGTGCATACTAACGTGCAAGCGTGTGAGTGTGCGTACGAGCACATATGTCTGTCTGACTTGCTGTCTGGCTGTCTGTATGTCTGTGCCCATGTGTCTCTATGCTGCAAACCCTCACCTCCCTACCTTTTTTTATCTGAAGCACTTGTCCACCCGTGAAAAAAGCAATGTCAAGGACCTCACTCTTATAGTAAAGTGTTTGGAAAAGGTGACAACTCCAAAATGACAGTCAGGCTGACCTACCCTGTAATTTCAATCTCACCTGTAGTTAGCCGGATATTCTCTCGGTCATCGAAATCCTTTAGTGTGTGTGTGTGTGTGTGTGTGTGTGTGTGTGTGTGTGTGTGTGTGTGTGTGTGTGTGTGTGTGTGTGTGTGTGTGTGTGTGTGTGTGTGTGTGTGTGTGTGTGTGTGTGTGTCTGCAAACGTGTGTGTGTCGCCGCAGGCCACGCCAAGTGTCCTCTTGCTTTTATTGCTGCCAGATCGGGCATAAAAATCAGACCGGGGTTTTTATATCAAACCCCATTTCAAAGCACTTCAGCTCCCCTGCACAGAGCCAAAGGATTTCGCTTAAAGAGGAAATGATGTAGTCTCCTTTCTTTCTTTCTTTCTTCCTTCCTTTTTGTCTTTCTTCTTCTTCCTCTTCTTCTCCTACATGGTAGCAATGGATATGCAGCAAGGGTAACAGATGACACTAAAGCCTTTTTTTCCCTCCCAGCCTTTGAAAAATCACGTTTGGGAGCCCTATAGATTACTGTGCTCTGCGAGCAGTGAGGGCTCTATCCATCAGAGCTCCCCAACCATTTAGCTCCTGTCTCCCAAGCTGCCACCCCACCACAACCCAACCCCCCAACTCCACCCCGCGTCTTCCCCAGCAAAGGGCACCATCCGTGGGGGTACTCCAAAGGGACCACCAGGGTAGCCCCTCTCCAGCCTCCAGCTTCATCCACATCCAGCAGTGCTGGCAACAGCACTTTATCGACTCCCCCGGGAGTCGGAGGTGCACTCTTTGTCTCTGTCATCATGGAGCCGAGGCATGGCCCAGAGTAATGGCAGTATTAGTTCACATATTGTACCGGCTGGGTTAGAGTAAGGTCTGGCACTTTGTTGGACTCTTCTCCTCTGCAAGGAATAGGGCTCGCCACTCTCTCTCTCTCTCTCTCTCTCTCTCTCTCTCTCTCTCTCTCTCTCTCTCTCTCTCTCTCTCTCTCTCTCTCTCTCTCTCTCTCTCTCTCTCTCTCTCTCTCTCTCTTCCTCTCTGCTGACTTCCAGGAATCTTATCTTGTTCCAGCTTGTTGAGAACATTGAGGATGATAGTATTAGTCCACATATTGCATGACTGGACTTGGACAGTTGTAAAGCCTTATGGTTTGTTGGGTTATGTGTTCAACTCACCTTATTTAGCAGTAAAAAAAAAAATACCCCCTCAAATCTTGTTTATATTGTTCTTATTTGTCAAGAACTTGTTTTGTGTTTGTTTTCATTTATTTATATTTTTATGAAAGAACGATTTAAGTGTGGTTCATGTTTTGTTGCTGTTGTTTCATTGGTGAGTGTGTCCACCACCACAAACTTCAACGCAATATATATATATATAGGCTAACTGTATATTTATTTATTTGTCGTTCCATTTTCCCCTTTTGGGTTTCTGTCGCTGACTGTGCCAATAGCTTGTGTGCCATGTACATGGAAATAAACCCCCATGCGAAACTGGCTTGCTGTCCCGTGCAATAAAAATCACACCAAGTACCAATAACAAGCAGCAGTCACTTGAGCGTTCCCATGTGTCATTTCAAAGTCGTCGAGAGTTTTTTTTAAAAAGAAAAGAAAAAAAAGAGGGAACAGGTTTTATGTGGGCAGACGCGTCGTAGTTTCAGTTTCCAACCCCTTGCTGTTATTTTACGTCTCGGTGGCTTTTTACGTTCGGCGTGTTGTTTTGTTGGCAATCTGTGCTGCTGTATGTAAGGGTATTTATGAAAACGCTGGTGCTGTATTTTTTTTGGAGGATCTTACTCTGGATATGGGCCACTTGTCTCTGTATACCTAAGATGTGGCAAGAACTCTTTCTAGCAAGTCACTCGCTGTACATGTATGTCTTTCAAATGCGGGCCTCTATGGCAGATAGATTTGTTAGATTTAGTTGCCTCATGCAAATGACAAAAACTGAAAAATAAAAACACCATACCATATATTTATCGGTAAGTTGTTGTCTTGTTTTGGGTGCATAGCAAAAGTTACTCAGAAAGTAAAGGTATCATCCCCTGCACATTTTTTGTACAAAGCCAGCACATCTCAGATATGATATTGGAACAAATCTCTCTCAAGAAGCAGTCATTTCACTAGCGCTAGTGACACTATTTCGTCTTGTGCTTTCAACCATTTTTGTGGTCCGAAAAAAAAAAGATGCGCACAGCTGAATATGAGAGCCAATTCAGCCAATGAGAGCAGGGCTGAATATGCCCTTGACACTCTCTCTCTCTCCCATTCTCTCACACTTCTTCTTGCTTGACATCCTCTCTCTCTCTCTCTCTCTCTCTCTCTCTCTCTCTCTCTCTCTCTCTCTCTCTCTCTCTCTCTCCCTCCCTCTCAGTGATGACTGCAAATGTATGCCAATGAGGAAATGGAATGTGAAATGTGTTCCCGTCCTCTGCATTGGTTAA
>NC_085868.1:38166627-38169127 GCF_034702125.1 Engraulis encrasicolus
ATGTGTTATGCATGCATTTATAGCGTCTTGCGAATAGCAAGTTCATAGAAAGTATTACCAAAAATTTCATGTACTGGGCTGGTAAACAGGTATTCCATGGACAAGTACATGTAAGAATACACATTTCTCTGACACTAGTACAGCCAGGATTTCCGTATTATTTCCATAGCATTAACAATACATATATGACATCTTGTTTCTGCTTTGATTGTAAGGTTCTCATTTATACTTCTTTGCAACACATTTTTTTCAGAGTTTCACAATTTCCATTGTTAAGCCAAATTCTTAGATATATACGTATTACATTACATTCCACCACATTACATTACACTTAGATGAGGCTTTCATCCAAAGTGATTTACAGACATTACAGGTAATTGGTTACAGTCCCTGGAGCAGTATGGGGATATAGGTGCCTTGCTCAATGGCACATCAACCATGGGTGGAGGAATGTGGGATTGAACCGGAAACCCTGTGACCTACAGACCCACTCTACAACCATTACGCTATGGTTGCCCACATCACCCTTGAACTGAGCTAATAGTGAACAGGTGTAGTGCATAAAACAGTTTCTTACAATACCAATACTTGTTAAAATACATTTGTATAAAGATAAATATGGACAAGGTTGTGATTTCCCATTAATTCCCTTCACCGTAAGAAATAACAACTGATCGCAACATGAAGTAGGCCAAGTACATTTTGATGGCATGGTACTTAACATGTCTATGAGGATGTGGGGTGTAACACAAATTGACTGAAAGGTACACAAACACTACAGTGCATTAAGAGTGATTAAAAATAGGCGGAGAAACAATGCAGCTATTTACCCATCTGCTTGCCTCCACCAGTCCAGCAACTATAATTGCTGCCATCTGGGAGGAAGCAGCAGCCGTTTCAAGAAATGGACCACAAAAAGAGAGTTTGACATTTAAAAAGATACACGGCTGTAATTTATTTAACCGTAATTAACGGACTTCTTCACGGACATGATTGACAGGCTATAATCATGCTAATTACACAGGCGTTTATCCTGGCTCTATTGTCTGATGTGTCAGGCGAGAGGCTGTGTGGGCTACAGCACAGCAGCCATTTTGATGTTTTGAAAGAGGTTACCAGATTAACTCTGCAGAACAGAGCAGCCATCAGACATGATGTAACTGACAAGTTGCGCCTCCTTTATGTAAAAGGCGGTGTGTAGTTTTATATACAGCATGTAATGGCTGTTATCTTCTGCTTTTTTCCTGATTGACCTAGGATATTGTGTTTCTGTGCTGTACGTCATGTTAAGACGAGAAAACAATGGATCAGAATAGTAACATGCATTCAGAGCACAGATGAGGATGGGCAGTTTCAGGTGGGTTCAGGTTGAGACATTTCTGCCACAAGGACTAATAATACTGTTGTGATATACTGCTCTTCCTTTTTTTTACTTATTTGATTGAAACTGTACCAAAAAGTTAGCCTACATTCATAAGAATTTCAAATATAACTGAATTTTATTCATAAACTAGCAATAAAGCAGCACATAAAAACTCTGTAATATATCACCGGAAGCATCTCAATAGAACATAGAATAACAAATCATGTTGCTAACTTGAAAATATTTGGTGCCATGTAAATAGGATGAACACTGATATGCAGTTAGTGACTTTTTAGTCATGTGTTCTCCTGCCTGTTGTGCTGGGATGATTTACTATGCAGTACTGTTGTTGACAGAGGAAAGCACTCGTCTATCCCAGTTAGCCATACTCCAAAGGATTGTCATTCAGCCTAAGAAGCAATAAGAACACACTATACTCTGGATTTTTGCAAAACATTGCCAATTTCCAAACTGTTATACACACACTACAGAGGGTGTGACCTGCACTGTCTGTAATTGTTCTGTAAATAGCGCACTATATGTAGTGTGGACAGGTTAAGATTTCCGTTTAGCCATTGAAACAGTGGAAGAATGGCTGTGGGCAGATTAGATTGGATTTAGCATTTGTTAAAGAGGATAATTGATTTAGTACCGTCTTGCGGCAAAGGATTAATTGCACTTCATTAGCCTTTAACAACACTGTTGTTGTCAACTGAAGACATCCTTGTGTTTATGTGACGTGGTTCCTTTCACCTTGACATCTGCCCCTTGTCTGTCTAGCTTGAGTTGAGTTGAGCTCTAGTGTGTGTGTGTGTGTGCGAGCGTGCGTGCGTGCGTGTGCGTGTGTGCATGCCTGCGTGCCTGCCTGCCTGCCTGAGGGGGAGTTTGAGAGAGAGAGAGAGAGAGAGAGAGAGAGAGAGAGAGAGAGAGAGAGAGAGAGAGAGAGAGAGAAAGGGACAGAGAGAAAGAGAAAGAGAAAGAGAGGAGAGATAGGGAGAAAGAGAGAGAGAGACAGAGAAAGAGGCAGAGAGAGGAAGGTGGAGAATGCGCGCACATCAGTGGTACAGGTGCTGGACAAAATAGAGTAACTGAAATAAATGATGGAAGTCCGCAACACTGTTAATGCTCCCAGTGATT
>NC_085868.1:38174127-38176627 GCF_034702125.1 Engraulis encrasicolus
CCATTCTCTTGTTCTGGTATTTCTATTTTCAAACCAGCAATTATCATCGACGGCTGGTACCATCTAGCTGCTAGCTGGCACCATAAGTTTCTATTATACTATGTTAGGGGTCTTACACACCAGGGCGGTAAAGCGTCGCAGAAGGGCCGCGTTTTTTACCGGCGTCGATGAAAATACATTGAAACCTATCTGTCCTTACACACCAACCGGCGGTAGTCGGGCGTCAGCGCCGCGGGAGCCGGCTCCGCGCCGCGCTGCATTCGGGAAATAGAACTCGAGCGTATTTTTCACGCCGGCGACCGGCGGTGTCTCATTCAAATGAATGGCAAAGTAGCACGCTAGCTTTAGCTGTGGGTTTTTTTTTAACAGGACTGGCCGCGCACGCCGACGCTGTCAGTGTGAAAGGCAGAGAAAAACACGCCTACCGAAACTAAGCAGAAAGACCGCGTTCGTCCCGCGACCGTTCCGTTCCGCCTTGGTATGTTTTGCCCCTTAGATTGGAGATAGAATTCATGATGCCAGACTCGGGGAACTGCTAAAAGCACATAAGAAAGATAAAACTCAAAAGATAAAACCGGCATACGGGTAGGCGTGCAGAGTGCTTCTTTTACCACAGGAGCCGTAGTCAAAAACCTCTTTGCTCGTGGGGAATAGACAGGTTAGGATCCACCGTGAATGTGTTATATAGCTGGCACACACAGGTGCAAAGTGGTTAAGTAACAGATTAAGACATGGCCATTACCATTTGGATGACAACATGTGTGAAGGGCAAGTCTCATAGATACAGCGGAACACCTTCATTGAGATTGAGGAAAAACACATTACATAGTACTGCAGTACATAACTATGACATTGCACACAGTTGTAAGTAATACATTATGACTTTGTCATTGACATTCTGGTATGCATATAACAGGGGGAATGTCTTGTCACACATTTCATTATATTTGTACAAGATATGTGCATGTTTAAATGAGGTATATGCATATGATGTGCGACTGGATTCTTGAATTTCCTTGGAGATTTTCTGATGGATCACTTGGGCAACTTGTGAGGATGCTCTTACTCCCATACCAATGAGCTCTAGCTCTTTGTTGTCGCAGTCAGAGTGCATGTTTGATACCCCAGGAGGAGACCTGGATTTGAAGTCAGCGGGGGTGACTTCCCCACAGGATTAGTAAAGTTATACTTTGCTCCACTCTCTAGGTCTGAAGTTAGTTTTCTACCCTCAGTCTGCTTTCTTTCTTTCTTTCCTCTCATCTCCCTCTTCTTCCCGCCAGGTTTCTGAACAAATTCTGACCCGGCTTTACATCAGCTATTCTTAACGACTAGTAATTAAAGCCCATATTTAACATCTCAGCAAAGCAGTAATTACTGAGATTAATAGGGCTCATAGATAATGAATGTTATTATTTGACAACGTGTTCATACTAAACATAGATCATCCGGAGAGATAAAACCTTGAGCATAAAGTATAATTCATTAGTCAATATAAATAAACCATGGCATACAGTATTTTATATTTTATTGAAGTATTAAATGTAAATGTGTTAAAATTTTATTGAAGTACCAATGCTAATGCTTTGGACCTTCAATGCTAAACACATAACTACTTGATACAATATTCATAGTTGAGACTTGTGCATGGCTGTGACGACCTGGCAATCTCCTCTATTCCGTGGGCCATTTTACTTTCACTTGGCACCCCAACACTGCACACAGCATATCTCGCAAGCATCCAACATGCACACACGACTGATGGCTGACTTTGACCCATCTCACTTTGTATGGTTTTGTTAGCTGTTAATTTGTGCTTAGTTACGTAAAGGGACACTGTGCAGGAAATGGTCAAAAAAGGTACTGCAACTATGCTGCTCATTGAAACTGGGCTGTCTATTGCCAAATTTGATCTTTACATGACAGTTTACTAAGTAATAAACAAATATTTTCTAGTATGGTCCAAGTACAGTCATTTTTGCAGCTAAAAATGGCTATTTTTGGAAATTTAAAATGGCGGACCATGGAGAGCCCTTTTCATGTATGAAAAGTGTAATTTTTCCAGTCATAATGAATACTTAGAATTTGATGGTGGTGGTAAGTATTCATGAAAAAGGTAACATTAGTGAATGGGCAGCATGAATTCTGGAAATAAACAACTAAAAATCTCACACAGTGTCCCTTTAATAAATATCTTTTTACTTTGAAAATCCAACTTCTCACCTCCCTCTTTTGTTGTGACCTTAAGTTGGGCAGTCATGGGTGAGCGGTTAGGACGTCAGACTTGCATCTCAGAGGTTGCCGGTTCAACTCCCGACCCGCCAGGTTGGTGGGGGGAGTACTCAACCAGTGCTCTTCCCCATCCTCCTCCATGACTGAGGTACCCTGAGCATGGTACCGTCCCACCGCACTGCTCCCCATGGGGCGCCACTGAGGGCTGCCCCCTTGCACGGGTGAGGCATAAATGCAATTTCGCAGTGTGCAGTGTTCACTTGTGTGCGGT
>NC_085868.1:38181627-38184127 GCF_034702125.1 Engraulis encrasicolus
TCTCTCTCTCTCTCTCTCTCTCTCTCTCTCTCTCTCTCTTTCTCTCTCTCTCTCTCGCTCTCTCTCTTTCCGCTGGCTCTTTTGGGGGCTTCACGAATTTATCTCCCTGGCAAGAAGAACACCTGACCTCAGGCTCACCCCCTTCCCCAACTCTCCAAGTTGAAGTGCAAAAGCCCCCGGTCGCCAGTAAATTCTTGGCCATTTCGCCTGGCCATATGCCCCCCCAATCTAATCTAATTCATAGATTATGTGGCTGATATTGATGGGTTCTTTGCTGACCACGGTTGCTATTTTCGCATTTCAACCTGTGGAGTGAGCCATGTATGGTGTTATGGATGAACGTCAATCCACTATAACAGTGTTTCCCAACCTTTTTCGTCTTGTGTACCCCCTAAGCCTATTGCCATGCCATGACTACCCCCTAACTCAGACTCCTTATCTCCTCCTCTATCCCCAATGTGTCTATATTCCAGACAATTGTTATCAACACACTTTTTTCCATGTACCCCCTGCAGTTTGCTCGCGTACCCCTAGTGGTACACGTACCCCTGGGTTGGGACCCACTGCACTATAATGATACAAAATAACGCTAAAAATTGTGCCTGCTAATCATTCTGAGCATATTACCACTGAACCTTGGTTTGATGTTATCTCTGTTTCCATGTGCTCATGTATTATCACTGGAATGCCATGCATGTTCGCTGTGGTAAATGAGCTCAGTTTAGACGAGACATACAGTACATGTGCACAGGGGCGCTGCCAGAAATTTTGGGCCCCATGAAAGATTCAAATTTTGGCCCCCCTTAAGGGCCCCTGTCAGTGCTTGGGTCCTTAGAATCTGTAACACCTTTCCCCCCCTAGCGGCCCCCATGCATGTGCATGTTGGACCTAGACGGGGGCCATGTGTTCCCAAAATCCAATACGGCACTCCCACATGTCTAAGATATTTCCTTAAAATTACTGTAGGCCCCCATGTTCCCAGATTACATGGAGTTGAAGGAGAAAAAAAAAACTTAAGTAAAAATGTACTAACACGAGGCCGTGGGAATGTACAGGAGACCGATGGGAACACCATTTGCATTCCACTCTGCTCCTCTCAGTGTCACACTCAAGTCATCATTCCTCTAGCCGTTAACACACAGCAAAAGAACTCTATTACGATTCCATGATGGAGCCTAATCAACACCAATGTCGGTAGACATGTTTCATGAAACGCTCACATAAAAGGAGTGAGGGGGCTCTAATGACGGTGATTCAATGGAGCAATAGGCGATGAAACACCGGCATGAAGGAGGGCACCGTTGACGATGGTCGCCGCTAACTCAACATGACATTAGCAGTCCTAGCAGCCGAATGCAGCCTATTAGTCGCTGCTGAAAGGAGTCACTGCCTTCTCGCAGGTACTCTTTGATTTTTTTTTCTCTGAGACATCAAAGGTGACGCACATTTTATATCAAATGAATCCTCTCAAGGGGAATCAGAGAATGTTCAGAACCCCCATGCTGCCCCCCCCCCCCACACACACACACACACACACACACAAACACACTCTTTTCTCTCCCTCAAACCATGTGCGTTAGCATTAGAAGAAACAAAAAAGATGTCTAGCGGTGGTCATTAAAAAATGTCAAATGCACAGAAGCTATTCTTATCGTCAGCCTCTTTGAATGCATGTCTTTGATAATGGATTAGTACATGTAATTAAGGAAGTCAGTAGAACTATGACATACAGAAAACTCTCCTCCCTCCTTTCTCCTTCCTGTCTCCCTTTCATCCCCCATCCCCCCTCTATGTCTCTTTCTCTCTCTCCTTCTCTTCCGCCCGCCCCATCCTTCCTCTCTGTCATTTCCTGATGATGCACCCTCTTGTGCAGACATGAGAGGGTTAAAAGGGCCTCAAACATCCGCTTTTCTTTGCCACTCTTCTTTTGTCATTTTCAAATCTAATAATGGGCCACATAAAAGCCTGAGGGCGGACGGCAGGCAAGGAAGAAAAAGAAAGAAAAAGAAAAAAACGCCACATCTCTCCACTTTTATTAAAAGAGTCTTGGGAGGGTGGCTCGGTGGAGAGGGTAATGGTCCTTTTGATAGCCGCACATCTCCCGGCATGCTTGTAGCTCGCTACCTACACATTGGCATATTGCATGATCAATGCCCCTATAAGAGGGTGCCATATGATGAAGGGAAAGGCTCATAAAGCGGTGTCTGAGAAACGCTGCTCCTTTTGCAAGGTGAATGCGGGAGGGGGTGTGAATGGTACCGTGTGAAAGCCGACAGCAGGGGACAAACAGGTCACTTGTCCTGGGCCCAGGGACAGAGAGGGGCCCCAGAATAGGTTTCTCGTTACATTGTATGTTTTGATCGGGGGGCTCTTTCAGCTGACTTTGTCCTGGGTCCCGCCAAAGCTGTCAGTGGCCCTACTCACACCCCACTTCACTTTGCTTTGGCCAGGGGGCAAGAGGAGATGCTGGCCCTGATTTAGCCTTTTTGCAATTGCACAG
>NC_085868.1:38196627-38204127 GCF_034702125.1 Engraulis encrasicolus
ATTGTGACTCATTTCAGTGGATCAGGTCACATATAGTGAAAGTGGTGGAATTCCATACTGGCTAAAAATGTGTGTAGTGTGAAATGTGTGAGTAGGTAAATGTAAAATGGCCTCTTAAAAAATCACGTGATGGCATCAAGGATATTCAAAAGCAGGTATTTTATTTTCCCCAGGCTTCTGCTCTGCTTCCACTATCCCTTACATTGTTTGATATCTGCATACCAGAACATTTGATTTTCTCTTCCCCTTTATTTTTCTTGGCTTACCTTAGAGCATCTACATAGCTAATCTGTTTGAAGGTACCGTAGCTGTTCAATGAGAATAGCTTACCATGACATGAACATACAATACATTCCCACAATCCAAACAAATAAAAGAGGTCCTTCATCTCAAAGCGTTTATGCCATGGCCTCTGCAGCCTTCTTGAAGAATTGGCCTGTTAACTAGTTAATGTAGGCCTATCTTTTATAGGACAAAATCCATCAACCCATTCCAAATTTATTGTGAAACAAGACCGTGACAGCACAAGACTGTCACATCTGCATGTACAGGCGGTGGAACATTAAGCTGTATGCTTACGGAGGTTTATTAGTGGGCAGAGGTATCATAAACTGGTAGATATTTCAGACAAACTAAGTATTGAAAATTCACGTTGAAGCAGAGTACCATACCGTACTGTATATTGTTTACGAGAAGAAGGCACTGGTCAGCCACTGTGCCTCCAGAACACATAAGGAGGTTACATAATAAAGCCTCCAGAGGTGAGACATTTGTGTAGGCGAGAAGGCAGGACCAACACAGCCGAGATGTGGCCATTTGACCAGTTCAAGATCACAAGCAGCTTGACCAAAGACAGTTTTTTTTAAACAAGAGACTCTTGTCATACCAATTGAAGATAATCCTCAAACAATATTCAATTGGTTTGATTTATTTTAATTTCCTATTTTTGCAATCAAATCACATATATTTTACACTTTACGGTAAAATAGTAAAAAATTAAATAAAACATCTTAAAATATTTTCATGGCCTCTGGCAGCCCACCTGCAGTATTACCCACAGTTTGAGAATCAATATATGTGCATTGAAAGACAAATTAAGAGCTCTTTTCCAAAATGAGATATATCCATTTTATAGAATGTTGGGAAATTGACATTTTTGTGTTGGGCATTCCATTGAAATGCATTGCAAAATGCATTTTTATAGAGGTTTTAAAGTATGTTCTCAAAACATTTGAATGGCAAGAATTCACACATATATGATAGGACCTCGTAACTTTCAATTCCAATGTTAAAATGCAAAAAGTCAAAAATGGTGGATATAGCGTTTTGGATAAGAGCTCAATAGTGATGTGTGATTAGTGATGAGTGCTGGTGGTTGGTGGGTGGCAGGGTGCGTGGGCGGGTGGTCATGAGTCTTATCTTGTTTAAAAGGCTGGTGAAACAAGGGCTCATTAAAGAAGCATCACTTCAAGCCTCTGAAACACCACCGCCGCCTTTGACTCCATTTTCATTTGTGCTGCCATTATTGAATTTGTGATCCCCCCCACCACCACCGCCACCACCACTGCCACCACCACCACCACAACCACCAACCGACCACTGCCACCAATCATCCCCATTCCACCTGATTGCATTTGGTGTCACCTCTAAAAGCTGTCAGGGGAGTTGTGACACAGAAAAGCTGGAATCAATTACCCAGCAATTTGGAGGAGAGAAACTTTGAAATTGACAGCACCCACCTCGTTCCAATTTGCATCACTTAGTGTTGGAGGTGGTGCGACTTCAACGTAGACTGCCAGATTCTCTTGCTTGATCTGGATCTGACATGTTGTAGATGGCCTGACAGAAAGCCACAACCTTGTTCTCTGCTCTGAAGTCAGTGAAATATGTTACTTTAGTTGAGCAGTTCATGTAAAGAATTTAGAGTAAAGGTGCTTTATTGGTCCCTACGGGGAAATTTAGGGGACAAGTAGCTTTTACAAATACACATGAAGAGCATTGTGAGACAGGCAGACATGGCACTCATAGACATATAGGCACTAAGACAGGCCAAAGTCCAGGGAAAAGGCAGAAGAAAAAAAAAAGTCCAAAATGGTGAAAAAACATTCTGAAAGGTGATATGGACAATACAATGGAGCGGTCTCTATCCTCGCTCGCTGTCTCTATCCCTTCCTATTTCTTAGCCCTCAAACCTCATCTACAGTATTTTCAATCTCTCACTCTGTTCACTTTTCAACCCAAGCAGTGCCCACGATGTCCACCTGTGTTACCTCCCATCTGTCCAAAGAACCTCCAATCACGCATTCCAAGGTCTGAACACCACACAGTTCAAGTCAAAGCCTGCAGCTGTAGCCTCTCCACACTGTATAGCACAACACAAAAAGGCCATATTTTGAAGCCTACTATTACCCGAACCTCCCAACCATCCACCCACACACCAACACACATACAGCACACCCTCTTATATACCTTTTAGCAGAGGTTCCCAACCTTTTTCTTCAGGGACCCATATTTTTACCATTGTAAGCTTTGGTGACCCAGTGCCCACATGAGCGAAAACTCAATTTAGTTATCATTTTATTCCTCAATTCGTCTTTGACAAATGTATAGAAGCAACAAAATGTAAGTTTTTGAACATTTATTCAACATGGGCTACATATGGTATTAAAAATGAAACCCCTTAAAATCAAGAGGGCTCCGCGACCCCCTGTGGATCTTTGGCGACCCATAAGGGGGGTCCCGACCCATAGGTTGGGAACCACTGCCTTATAGCCTTCTCACATTTTTCTTTATCTCGTTTCTGTTTTGCACAGATATTCCGTAGCTGGGGTTTTTGCCTCGCTTATGAGGAATTCTGTAATCCTTTTAATGTGACACATTTTTCATAAGGATTCATCGCGGAACAATAGCATTTGAGACGGATGAAATTTAATCAGAGGACTTAAACACAATTATGGTTATCAGGAAGGATGCCTGGAGGAGGTGGAGTGTGTGTGTGTGTGTGTGTGTGTGTGTGTGTGTGTGTGTGTGTGTGTGTGTGTGTGTGTGTGTGTGTGTGTGTGTGTGTGTGTGTGTGTGTGTGTGTGTGTGTGTGTGTGTGTGTGTGTGTGTGTGTGTGTGTGTGTGTGTGTGTGTGGTGCAGCTTCAGATGATGATGGAGGAGTGATGTTTGTGTGTGTGTGTGTGTGGGGGGGGGGTGCACCCACGCACTGGCTGAGTGCCTTCAACGTCTTCCACATTTGTCATACACAGAAATCTCTTTACCTCTGTCAGTAAGAATAAGAGAACACACAGACACAAACACACAGGCGCACACACACAAAGGCACGCACGCACATACACATGCACATGCACGTGTGCGCACGCAGACACACACACACACACACACACACACACACACACACACACACACACACACACACACACACACACACACACACACACACACACACACACACACACACACACACACACACAAACACACCTGACTGTGCCCAGACCAAGACTAACTCTAACCTGTCAGTAAATAATTGTTTTGTGCTTTTAGTTTTTAACAATTACAACACAATTACCAAGAAAAGACTGTTGAATTTGTGGAGACCACTATTGGGTCCACAAAATGGAACCTTTGGCACACACACACACACACACACACACACACACACACACACACACACACACACACACACACACACACACACACACACACACACACACACACACACACACACACACACACACACACACACACACACACACACACACACACACACACACACACACACACCAAGCGAGACACGCACACACACTCACACACACACCTGCCGAAACGGTAACAGTTACACTGGATTTTTCGGGGGTGGATCGCTGTCATTATGTGTGTGCATATGAAGAGTTCAGATGCAAAACCCCCTAACTCCATTTCTGAAGACCTGCACTTCTATATTTTTAGAGAACCCCGTTGTTGGTTTGTTTTACATTCATGTACTTGATAATACATATAAATAGTTATATTACATAAACAAAATTTAACAACATGCAATTTTGATAGGTTTGTATTAAATAAAAAATAATTAAGATTATTTTCTGAAAAGGCACTTAGGGGGTTTTGCATCTGAACTCTTCATATCCTAAGTTATACTGAAATACATTAAAAGAATTCTTACACTAAAATTGATTCTTTCATCCACATGGTATTGAAAGATGAGGTAAAACCTAAACCTATAGTAGAAAAAAAAACCTAAAGTAGGCCGATATCGAATATAACTGAGCGAGGCAACATGCCTTACTTACATTGTAAATGTGTACCACCATTGATGTAATTTTAGTAAGACCATGTCACCATTCCACCATGTCACTATCACTCATCATGGCACACTGACAGCTGTTTTCAATTACCTAAATCTCACAAGAAATAACCTGACTCTTGCCAGATGAATTGGTTCTGTCTTGCTCTATGAACATCCATTTGGAGTAACGCCATAGGTGTAGATCTCCGAAAGCATAAAAAAATCTTGCATGTGATTGAGGAAACACTTTTCAGACATTTTTAATGAGCTGCAACGTTAACTACTCACAGATCCAAAAGTACAGTTAAAAGTACAGAATCAATGTCGACTAGTGAGTCCATGCAAGCGGCCATTGTTGTTGAAACAACTGCTGCATTTCCCTTAGTTTTCCCTTCTCTACTATGGTTACATTTTGACAACATCACGTCTGAATATCTTGCCATCCTGATTAGTTCTAATAATTTTTGGTTTGGGATCACAAACAGCTTTCAAAATGGCACTCATGGAACAGTACTTTGTACATCTTCATTGTCAATGTATTGCAGGTCAGTAATTTAGCTTGGTATAATGCAAAATACAGTTTGTTCTGATCCTCTGAGTCACAAGAGGTGTGTTCTACTGCACCATCTGTGGTGGTCTAGAGATAGCCTGATTATCATCGACTTTCAAATCTCTTCGAGACTTTGTCTGACCAAGAGCATAACAATTAACATTTCCCTAACAGCATGATTGACCCGCCTTGGTTTGCTACTGGTTTTTTGCTTCCCGACAAAGTGGGAGAAGTTCCCGAGCTCAGAAACGCTATTTGTGTTGCTCCTGGCCTGACTGAAAGCAACGTTGAAGGTGTTGCGTCACTAGGAGGGCGTGGCCTGGCTAGTCTAGAGATACACGGTAGCTTCTAGCTTTCCATCAGAAGGCCATATAGTGTATCAGATAATGCATGGGAACAGAGAATCAGTTCACCTACCTGGTTTGCAAAGAGGTGTGCAAATTAGCATCGAGGGTTGTTGTGTAAATGTTTGCCAAAAAAAGATTTCCCCACCTCTACATTGAACAGTGCTTGGCCACCATCCATCTTTTTTCCCCCATCAGGTCAATGGGAGCCTAAAGGGAAAGTAATTTTGGCTTTCATTGTTCCGCAGACTGTGTGCATGTTTGTTGCCAGTACAGTACACAGTCAATTCTGCAGTGCTCATTTAACACTTAGAGAGTTGATTTGACATCATTTGGACTTAAATGAACTCTTTGAGTGTTGAATTAACACCGCAACATTTACTGTGTAGGGTACAGTATGTCTGAATTGCTGACACACACGGGTGCTTCTGCAGTAGTTGTTGCAGAGAAAAAGGATTTTACATTATGAAACTAAAGCACACTGTGTTGGATGTGTAGGGTCTGTTTCTCCTTCTGTTTCTCTATTCTTTTTAAACACATCAACACACACAAGCATGCATGCGTGCACGCATGCTCGCGTACACACACATACACACACACACACACACACACACACACACACACACACACACACACACACACACACACACACACACAGACATGTTAGCCTGCTGTAACCTGCACTTCAGCGTATTAATATGAGCTGTGCAATCTTTTTTAAAGCCATTTTTTTCTGCCATACGCCCTTTCACACAGATCTTCCACCCTGCATACACACCCCGACAGACACACACAGCCCAACACACACGCACGCAGGCACGCACGCACACACGCACACACACAGACACACACACACACACACGCACACGCACACACACACACACACACACACACACACACACACACACACACACACACACACACACACACACACACACACACACACACACACACACACACACAAACACACAGACCCATGGCCCCTTACATGAGGCATTTGCTGGCGAGTCATGGACTTGAATGCCACTTATGAAAAGTTCACCTCACTTCTCCCACACCACAGTTCTTCACACTCCCACGCTTGACTACACACCCTCATCCTTTGTCCTCCAGCTTCTTTCCCCACTTGTTCTGTCTGTACAGAGAGAGAGAGAGAGAGAGAAAGAGAGAAAGAAAGAGAGAGAGAGAGAGAGAGAGAGAGAGAGAGAGAGAAAGCGAGTGAGCAAGAGTGAGAGAGAGAGAAAGAACGAGAGAGAGAGAGAGAGAGAGAGAGAGAGAAAGAGAGAGCAGAGAGAGAGAGAGAGAGAGAGAGAGAGAGAGAGGGAGAGAGAGAAAGAAAGAGAGAGAGAGAGAGAGAAACATATTTTCATCGTTTTCTTGCCTCCCCAACCCCATACTTTCCTCCCCCGACGACAGTCCCTTTGTAAAAGATTACACGGGGTTCAATGGATGCAGTTGTTCCATTCGGGCCATCTCGTAAATACACAGGGCCTGCTTTTTACATTTGAATGGAGTCGGCAAGTGTTTTATTCCCACTGTGTTAAAGACATTAATACCCCTCCATTGTAATGGATTTCAGCCTGACCTTGTATGAGAATCAGATGGCGGAACGTGAGGGGAATAAACCATGACTCGGGCCCGGTGTAGAGAGGCACAGAGGCTTTGTACCGGCTGCAGGGAAGCCGACAAGGGTCAGTTGTCCCGGGCACAGGAAGAGAGGGGGCCCAGAATTACGTCCCCATTACATTGTATGTATTGGCCAAAGGGGGCTTTCAGATGACTTTGTCCTGGGCCCAGCCAAAGCTGTCAGCGGCCCTGACCGGCTGTAATGGAGGACTGCTATTACAGTCTAGCTCCCAGGGGTGTTGTCCAGGGGGGTAAATTAGAACTGAGTCACCAGGGCCCCAATGTATATATGGGGCCCACACACAGTGTCTGATTTATGTAGATACTGTATATATGGCTGTGGGGGTCCATTGGAGCTGATGGTACATAGGGCCAACAATTTGCTGCTACGCCCCTGCAAGCTCCTCTTCTTTTTTTCGCTCTCGGCTTTATTGGGAACCCCTTGCATAATTTTTGTGTGTCTCCTCACCTCAAGGGCTAGGGGGTGGTGAATAATTGTGTTTCAGTGGAAATTAAATAGCAGCGTTAACAAACAACACTTTGGACTTTGAATTTGACACAGGCGTTAATGAGGTGTTGAAGGGTTAGTTGTGTGGGGTTTTTTTTACCATTTGTACTGTAAGTGGCGGTCAGGCCTGCTTTCAAATCAAGTGTTTCAGTTTATGGCACATAGCCATCGCCTCACGCATTG
>NC_085868.1:38209127-38214127 GCF_034702125.1 Engraulis encrasicolus
CTTTTCCAACGTAAAATAAAGTACTGTGAATAAACTACCTGATGCCATGCCAAATGTTGCTGGTTATCAATGCTGATTGGCATATTTATTGAGTAGAGAGTCACATTATTGTGTCTCCTAATTGCTCATTCAGTGCTTGAAGTGGGATTGATTGTTTGAGTAATTAAACCTGATTTGTGGAGGCTTCTGTTCAGAAATGTGCCACTGTTTGCGAGGTAACGGATGTGTGGAGACGAAAGCTCTAAGTGGAAAGAAATGTAGCAGTGGTGGTGCGCAATGGCATGATGTTTTTCATAGTTTACATGTTCCTAGGTGTTTCCAGACTGATTCCACACTGCTATCTCATGTTCATCCTTGTTTTGGTTAGTGATTTGGGATCTTAAAAATACCTTTTCACTATCTCTTTGTATGCTGACTTTGACAAATCAAAGATATCAAACTTGTAATGATCTAACAAATTTGTTAAGCTAAACCAGTAGGCCTAATAAAAAGCTATTGACTCTGTGGCACACACCCCTCTGTTTTATGTAAATTGTGTTTAGTGGCGAATTTTGTTACCATAATGATACCGAAAGAGTTTTGCAGAATATTGGAAACAACAGTCTCCTGACAAACTGCTGTCATTCCTTTTACACGGCCTATTGCACCTTCTGTTCTGCAGATGTGAGATAACATAGTGTTATTGGCTTTTATGTGTCCTCTGTCTGAGTCTGTGTACAGAGAAGAGATGGGAGCATCAGAGCTGGTAAGAGGGGAGTCTGATTAGAACATTAAGCAATATGGCCCCCAAAGGAGCCATGGACAGAAGCATTAGCTCTGAAAAAGGCAGAAAGATGCACAACACACATCTCGATACCGAGCAAATAAATGACATTCATTTTCCTTTAAGTCAACCAGTGTATATTCAAGGAGGGTTTTTAGTTGAGGCCCCTCTGGTGGCAGAAAATATATACTTACAGCCCAAGACATTTCAAGTGTCATCGCCACAAAATGGCCAAGGGGAGGGTGTCACCTGGATGGAAAAAAAAACATCAGAGAAAACTCAGAAATGCGGCAGTGCAGTGCAGTGCAGCACTGACAACCTTGTAAGACTTTTTACAAAGTAGAAGACCGAGCACAGTCCATAAAACCATGACGTCCATTAAATCATTCTAACTGAAAAGGCCACACGTAAAAAAGGAGCGCCACAGATCGATGGTATTGAAGAAAAGAGTGATAAAAGGTGGGAAAGGAGGGTGCTTTGATGGACGAGATGAGTGTGGGGTACTGTACAGTCAGGTGCTTCTCTTCTCTCTCTCTACTGCGTCTCTCAGGGGAGGGACAGTGGATATTCTCCACCCTAAGGCACTACTACTATGCCGTATTTTCTGGGTACAGTGTACCTGTAGTGGGATTGGGTTTCTCCAGACCCTCAAGGAGAAATGTTCTTCTTCCCTGTCTTCCGCTCAGCCTGTCTTTTCTTCCCCCTCAAACAACATTTTTTTCTTTTTTTTCTGAAAGTCGGGTCCATTCATGGAGAGAATTTGTTTGCTGATTTTGTTTTGTCTTCTTTTGTCTGGTTGTTTGTCTGTTTTTTTTCCAGGAAGTAAGGTCAGCCTATCACCACGCACCTGTGTCCAACCAGTGTGTTCTCTGTCTCAAAACCTTCAAAAAAGGGTCTATCTCTCACAAAATCAGACAATCTAGACATCCCTATGAAGTGCATAGTGTGTCTGCCCCCCTTGTGGATACAACCATCTCAGCTTTGGGAGATTTAGGTGCCCGTAATCACTACGAGAGGAGATTTAGAAACTACTCTGTGTGCATAATCCAGCCCAATCTGTGATAAACTCATCATGTTCTAAAGAGATTAGACCCGGGGAGGGATTTTTCTCTGAAATGTTATTATCTCCAGGCATATGCTGTGCATTGTGAAGAGCTTATTCTGCATGGAAACTGACTACACCCCTTGCCCCATCTCACCTACTTATGAGCATTATTCAATTTCTCAATTTCTATTTTTTTTTCCGGCTGCTGTTTACTAAATCTAGTATCAAAGGGGGGTGATGGAGATATAAATATGTGTACAACCCCCCTACTATAAATCCTGTAGAGTAAAAGGGACCGAGATCCACAGTAATATTATTTGTCTGGGAACATCTGGTGTTGACACTGATCGGTGGCTGTTTGTTTTTCATTCTCAGCAAATCAAAGGGAGATGCCAGAGTTTCTCAGAAAGCTAGTTTGTGCATTTGATTGCATATCAGATTATATACGGGTCCTCCTGGGGCTAGGAAAACTTAATGGCAATCTTAATGCAAGACCTTTTGGAAAGCACACAATCCATAACACAGTTGAAGTTAACAAAAAATGTGTCTTTTGAACTTCATTATTTGTTAAAGGACTATGATTTTTGTCAATGTCTTACAGTATATGTATGTTTACTTTAACTGCACATTGGAGATCGGTCAAAAACAGTTTCAAACTTCTGTGCTAACCCTGTTACATAGATTTTTGACAATAAAGTACACTTGACTAGACCAGTGTTTCTCAAACTTTTTCAGACCGAGGACCACTTTGTCCCCCCAAAAAATCTTCAGGGACCACCTGTCAACTGAATTGACAGTTGACGGGTGCTAATTTGACCCTGCTAATGATACCCCTTACTATTATTCACATCACAAGCCCACCCTGTTGTGGTGAAATAATACTCCAGCTATGTTTAGCTTTGTAATAATGTTACAAATATAGTATACTGCTAGCTTGTCTTGGAAAAGTAGAGATCCCCTCGCGGACCACCTGAGCTCTGTCGCGGACCACAAGTGGTCCCCGGACCACACTTTGAGAATCACTTGACTAGACTAATGGGCTGCTTATTTGTATTGTGCAAAATAAATTGTGCAGAGTGAATTCAACACTGACAGAGTTGTTGCAACTATACTGATGCTATGTTTGACTCTCCACGTATTAAATTAAAACGGTAAGATTTGTTATGTATAATCCCATCGACCTTTGGACCCAGGCTGGCGTAATGTCTAACGGGATGCTGTGTGTTTGCTCTCGTTTACAGAGATCCTGAATGGAGGTGTGTATGTGGATCAGAACAGGTTCCTCTGTCATGCCGACAACATCCACTGGCTAGACATCATCAAGAACCCAAAGGCTGAGCTTCTGGTGGTGCCGTCCAATAACAGCCGAAACTCACAACAATGTACGTGTCTGTCCTGCGCTGTCCTGTCTGTCTGTTGTTCTGTCTGTCTGCCTGCCTGTCATTGTGTCTGCCATTCTGTCTTTCATTCTGCCTGTCTGTATAGGTCTGTCTGTAGGCCTATATGTCATTCTGTCGGCCTCTATGTTTGTCTGTCTGTGTCTGTCTGTCTGTCTGTCTGTCTGTCTCTCTCTCTCTCTCTCTCTCTGAACAGTTCTATTTGTACGGTACATCCATCTTCTTCTCTGTGTCATTGGTGATAGCCCTGCAATTTTCTCTGTCACACCACACACGCACACGCACACGCACACGCACACGCACACGCACACGCACACGCACACGCACACGCACACGCACACGCACACGCACACACACACACACACACACACACTATACACACACTACACACAACACACGTACGAGGACCCAGGGGACGAGAAAAACACAAGCAGTCCTTGTCACCATGGCACAGCTTAGTGGTGTGAAGTGTCGCACGAGTGGCGGTGATTATTTCAGCAAAGAAGTGGGAGCTGAAGGTCAATGGCAGGGCGTGTGTGTGTGTATAGCAGGCCTTCAAGTGCAGACACACACACACACACACACACACACACACACACACACACACACACACACACACACACACACACATACAGACACACACACACACACACACACACACACACACACACACACACACACACACACACACACACACACACACACACACACACACACACACACACACACACACACACACACACACACACAACACACACACACACACACAGCACACACACACACACACACACACACACACACACACACACACACACACACACACACACACACACACACACACACACAGACGCTCGCCCGCACAGACACACACACACACACACACACTAAAAGGCTATGATCATTCAGGTCAATGGGGATATTATGTGTATAGCAAGCCAACAAGCTTGTCTGGCCTTTGTACAGTCTTCTACTGTACGTATTTATGGGCTCCTTAACTCCTCTCTGTTTGCACCGTGGAGTCCTTCTGTCCAAAAACACCAATCCTTCAAGTGTGGTGAGAGCAGTCACATTCTTGAAGAGTTCCTCCATTCCACCGTGAAAAGACACCTCCGTCATTTAGAGGTCGCTTTTTGACTGGGTGTCTCGCGGGGAATCTTTTCAGTGCGAAAACATCACATACCAAATACTCTGTGGAAAATAAAGGCACTGAAACGGTGCTTTAAATCTCTGCCTGGTTCCATGGACGATGAAAACTTGTTTTTTTTTCTATCTTCTTCAGAGAAAAGAGAGCTTTAAAGAACTTCTGTTGCCCAGACTGTCCAAAAATGTTCGTCTAAGCAAGAGTGTTTATAGAGTGTTGATCATTCTAACGGAAAATGAAAGGATGTAGAAAAGTCGCTGACTTTCAACATTGTCAGCACAATTATGTGTCAAGGACATACACATATACAGTACACACACAGTGAAGCTCTTTCTCACTACTATCAACCCCACATCTGCCATCTAAGGTCAAAAAGATGTACTAAGCTTAGTTAATTCCATGGATGAAAGATGAGTTCTACATATTGCAGGAGAGAACCAAAATACTTAGGCCTAGTTGGAAGAAGCAAACAAATATACATGCCAATATGTTAATATGTACGTGTATGCATAATATAACATAAACATCAAGGTTAAACAGATACATGTTACATACATGGCAGATACATGTTAGTCTATGAACATAGACATGAGGGCAAAGAATGACACTAAGAATATAGAGAAAAAGGTATAAATCATAAATCATACTCATATT
>NC_085868.1:38219127-38244127 GCF_034702125.1 Engraulis encrasicolus
ATAATTGATGATACATGCAACCTGTGACGTGCAAAATAGAAAAGACAGGAGCAGACAGCACAGTGTGCACATAGACTGTTAACAACAGCAAATACAGGCCATGTACACTGCACCCACACATTCACCCACACCCAAATGATATTGACTTCTCTGATATGAATTTATATTATACAATGTCAACTTCACATTTCTAAGAGTCAGATCTCTGAATGTCACTCTTTATGGCAGCTTCATTACTTCCACCAAGGAGGTTATGTTTTCGATCGCGTTGGTCTGTCTGTCTGTCTGTCTGTCTGTCTGTCTGTCTGTCTGTCTGTCTGTCTGTCTGTCTGTCTGTCTTGTCTCTCTTGTCTGGCTTTCTGCCTTTCTGTCTGTTTCTTTGACTGTCAGGATAACTCAAAAAGCTATGAATGGATTTTGACGACATTTTGTGGAGTTGTTTGAAATGACAAAAGGAACAAGTCATTATAGTTTGGTGGTGATGTGATCCAGGAATTATATTTTAAAAAAAAGATTTTTCACCATTGCGGGATCAGGCGCATTTTGACATTCCAGTTTCTAACTCCACAAAATCAAGCCAGAAAGACAAAAAAAATAGGGTGTAGCATAGTCAAATGTTCTATCAAACAGCTTCCTTGGCGGAGGTCTGCGCTCTTTGAGTGTGTGCATTTGTAGTTATATTATCTTATTGGGTGACGTGTCATGGAAACATTCATTATGACTCTTACACCTTCAAGGTGCAATATTGTTTTTTTTTTCTCTTATTTCTGCAAATGTTTTTTTTTTCTCAATCACGTCATTGGCTTTCCTTTTTCTCTAGATAGCATAGAAGGACTGTCAATTAATTGGGTAGTGTAAAATAATGTAGTGCAATTTAGTGTTACACATTTAAACTCATTAAATGTGTTTGTTTCAACAGGTCGAAGATGCCACAAGTCCTGCACAGGCCGTTGCTGGGGACCCCAGGAGGACCAGTGCCAAACCTGTAAGTATTCACACAGCTACAGAGAGGGAGGTCTTCCATGTTAAAGCAACACTGGGAAATTTTTTCAACCATCAAATCAGTAGCATTTTATTATTTTTGCAGTTCACGTCTTTGGCATACATGTGTGTAAAAGTGATCTATAGGATATTTGCCAAAGACGGCCAATCATTTGTTAGACGTGCACTCACAAATTTGTCTGTACTTCATTACTAATATTGCTGTAATGCGGACCTTATAGCTAGGCCCTTAATTCATGTCTTATATATGTCACATATACAGACAGTCAGTATGCACGTATTAGTGGCTATTGTGTGAACACTTAAGTGTTACCAAATGATCAATCAAGCCATTATGGACGGAAACCTGTACCTTACTGTCCCCAAAATCGTAATGGCTAGGTCTTAATCTGTTACTCTCAGTAATGTCATAGCAATGTTGTTATGATATAGTTGAGTATTTCTAGCAAATAGTGAATAGGCCCGCCGGCGGCCCCATCTGCACTAAAGTGGTTGCAGCAACACTGAGTTTTTGTTTTTCCAACATTTGAATAATGTTATCAAATTTGATTTAGTCTCCATCCAATTATAAAAGGATACTGTGTGTACAAATGTACTCTGATGCCGTGAATGAGTAGGCAATGGGCTGCCTTTCAGTTCTTACGCTTCTAATCTTTAGGGCAGGGTGACTATAAAAGTAATCCACCTAGTGTTACTTCAAAATTCCAAAATGCAGAAGTGCTTGCAAATCTCACTAGACAGCACACCGGGTTGAAAGGAGCATGTTTCTTTTTCAAACGTCTCCACTTTTCACATTCACTTTCGGAGAAGAACTTTATATTGATGTAGAAGGCAATAGAAGTGTAAGAAGAAGGGATTTCTTTATATATCTCTATAGGCTGCAGGTTGCTCTGAGTGATATGAAGTGATTGCACAACAAAGAGGCTCCCCGTAGGTCTTCTTTGTCTGATGGCAACACATAAATGAGCCCCGCTCCCGTCTTTCATCCCTCCTCTCCTCTCCTCTCCTCGCTCTTGTCTTTTTCATGCATCTCGTTCCTCCTCTTCTCTCTGTAGCTCAGCTTACTGTAGCTCCTCTAATCACCAGGCATGGGAGCTCCTCAACTGCTAGCCCCCGTAGACACACACACGGACACACACGCACGCGTGCATGCACACACACACACACACACACACACACACACACACACACACACACACACACACACACACACACACACACACACACACACACACACACACACTTGAAGGCATGCACAGGAAACAGACGCGCACGCGCGCACACACACACACACACACACACACACACACACACACACACACACACACACACACACACACACACACACACACACACACACACACACACACACACACACACACACACACACACACACACACACACACACACACACACACACACACACACACACACACGCACAAACACACACAAACACCCCCAGAAACACACAGACACTGAAAGCTTTGGGGTGACCAGTCTTCAAAGCGCTGTGGCTTCAGTCTCGCCCCTGGCTGGAGTCAGATGCTCCTGACACTTTTCTGTATTTTCATTTCTTTTTTCTCCTATCATTCTATCTGTCTTTTGCTTTTTTTCTCTCCGTTTTTTTCTCGCTGGTGCTGTTTTCTCCAGTGCCTGCCCTTCTCCTGACTCAGCCACCGAGTGGGAGGCAATTACTGAGGGAGGTGGAGAGAGAGTTCAAATAGCACCAGAGAGGAGAAGAGAAGAGAGGAGAAGAGAGGAAGAAACGGCAAGACAGAAAGTGAAAGATGGTGGATGAGAAGGAAAGACAGGAGGAGAGGACAGCACAGGAGAGGAGGGGAGAGGAGAGGAGAGGAGAGGAGAGGAGGGGAGAGGAGAGGAGAGGAGAGGAGAGGAAGAGATAGCAAGACAGAAAGTTAAAGATTGTGGATGAGAAGGAAAGACAGGAGGAAAGGAGAGGACAGCAGAGGAGAGGAAGAGAAAACAAGAGCGAAATTGATTGTGGAAGAGAAGAATGGTAGAGAAAGGATAGAATGGTGAGAATTGAGATAGATAGATAGATAGATAGATAGATAGATAGATAGATAGATAGATAAATAGATAGATAGATAGATAGATAGATAGATAGATAGATAGATAGATAGATAGATAGATAGATAGATAGATAGATAGATAGATAGATAGATGAGTGGCAATGAGAGCAGAGCAACATTACAACTGCTTCTTACCTGCGGCAAATCAAGCTGTACACACTCAGACTAGCATTTTGTAATTACAGTTTATCTCTCACCCTGCACTGTAGAAGTCAGGGAGAGGGCATCCTCTCTGTCAAGGAGAAATAGTCAACAGCTTCAATACCCCAAAATGAGGATTTGTTTCAGCACAACATTTACATTTATTATAGTACAAAATGTGACTAAAGATAATACAGGAAGGGAGTAGAATGTCAGGTAACACTTTATTTTAGGGATACATCTATAAGGCATGTACTAAGCAAACGCTAAGGTCCGTACTAAATAAGGCTAAATTGGTAATAAATCCCTTATTGTGCATGAACAAGACATTTGCGAATACATGCCTAACAAATGTTTGATTTTGCTTTGTACATGCCTTATAGGTTACTTATACAGCAACATTGTATATACAGTGCCCTCCATAATTATTGGCACCCCTGGTTGAGATGTGTTAAAAGCCTTAAAATAAATTCAGTGTATATTGCAGAAGAATACTGTCACACTGAAAATTGTAGGAAAATGTAGCCTTCAACTCAAATGAATTGTAAGAAAATAAAAAAATCCCTGACTGAAAAATAATTATTTTTCATTAAATCACCTGTTCCACAATTATTGGCACCCTTAACAATTCCCAGGAAATAAATATAATTGAAGCATTTCTGTCATTTCTACAGTAGTTTACAAAGTTTACCAGAGTATGTAGGAACATTTAATTAGTAATTCATCACTTCCTGTTTCCCTGGGGTATAAATATGACGTGACACCGAGGACATTTCTCTTATCCACTCTTAAACATGGGAAAGACAAAGGAACACAGCATACAAGTGAGGCAGATGTGCGTCAACCTTCACAGGTCAGGCAGAGGCTACAAGAAGATTGCCACTCAACTGCAGCTGCCCATATCCACTGTGAGATGAATAATTATGAAGTTCAAAACACTGGAACAGTGGTAAACAAGCCTAGACGAGGACCCAAGTTTCTTTTGCCACCACGCACAGTGAGGAGGATGGTAAGAGAAATCAAAAGATCTCCAAAGCTCACTGTTACAGAATTACAACAAATGGTAGCATCCTGGGGTCACAAAGTCTCCAAATCAACCATCAGGCGCTGTCTACACACCAACAAGCTGTTTGGAAGGCATGCACGGAGAAAACCTTTCCTCACTCACAATCATAAACGCAAATGTCTGGAGTTCGCCAAGCGGTATTGGGGCCTCAACTGGGACCGTGTGCTTTGGTCAGATGAGACCAAGATTGAGTATTTTGGCAACAAACACTCTAAGTGGGTCTGGCGTGCCACGAAAGATGCGCATGCTGAAAAGCACCTCATACCCACTGTGAAGTATGGGGGTGGGTCAGTGATGCTGTGGGGCTGTTTCGCTTCCAAAGGCCCTGGGAACCTTGTTAGAGTGCATGGCATCATGAATGCTTTGAAATACCAGGACATTTTAAATCAAAATCTGTTGCCCTCTGACCAAAAGCTGAAGATGGGTCGTCACTGGGTCTTTCAGCAAGACAATGACCGTAAACATATGGCCAAATCTACACAGAAATGGTTCACCAGACACAAAATCAAGCTCCTCCCATGGCCATCTCAGTCCCCAGACCTCAACCCTATTGAGAACCTGTGGGGTGAACTGAAGAGGAGAGTACAGAGGAGAGGACCCAGGTCTCTGGATGATTTAGAGAGATTCTGCAAAGAGGAATGGCTAAAGATCCCTCTTTCTGTCTTTTCCCATCTTGTGAAACATTATAGGAGAAGATTAGGTGCTGTTTTGTTGGCAAAAGGGGGTTGTACAAAATATTAACACCAGGGGTGCTAATAATTGTGAAACACATTATTTGATGTCAAATAATTATTTCTTTATGTGGGATTTTTTCCCTACTGAATAAATGCACTTGTATTGAAGGTTGGATTTTTCTCTTTTTTTCCATTAAGGTCCCATATTATTTAGAAAAAAAAAATAATAATTGGAAGCTAAAAAACACATCTCAACCAGGGGTGCCAATAATTATGGAGGGCACTGTATTAGTGCTAATAGATGTATCCCTAAAATAAAGTGTTACCGTAACTTTGATTAAATTGATTTTCCACAACAAATGCTGTCCAGGGGAAACAGTCAAGAGCCATCTTCATTACCTCAGATCGGTATTTGTTTCAGCACGCAACCTTTACATTTACATCACGGCTAAACTGATGTGGCATTAAAAACATGTTGGTAACACTTTAAAATAACGTCCTATTCACAGCTTTGTAAACACTTTATAAATAATGAACTAATTATCAACAAAATGTTTACAAATGTTAATAAATGGGCAAGAAATACTATGCTAACACAGCAGACACAGCGCAGTCGCAGCGGTCCTAGAAGTTTCTCCTCCAAAGACCAGAGGGCATGAAACCACATAAAACTAGTATCTACAAGTTGATTCCCACTCCACTGTGCAGTCATAGTTTGGTTATTACTCATTGACAAACATTTGTAAAAGCTTTGTTAAATGTTAATTGTTATTAAATGTTACTTATGCTTTGTTAAATGTTAATTGTTATTAAATGTTACTTAAGTGTTTATAGAACTGTAAATAGGACGTTATTGTAAAGTGTTACCAACATGTTTTACAGACAGCAACAATACAGTAAGGAAATGACATGACTGTACTGAATATCAGCATATCCAACATTTACATTTAGCGTGGTATAAAACAGCCGTAAAATGATGTGGTAGTGTTAACAGCATGTTTTACAGACAGCTACACTATACAGTAAGATGACAAGAAATGACATTGCTCTACTGTATTTACGCACCGAACATTTACATTTAGTTTGGTAGGAAACACAACTAATTGGACGTGCACAGCGTGTTTTACAGACAGGTACAGTATTATGGAAGATAAGGAAATCACACAGCTGTATAAATTAACAACATTTTCCACGAAAGATATGGTACCTTTGAAAATATGTGTTTTTCAAACCATTATTATTCTTCCCTGTCTTTCTCTTTCTCTTTCTCTTTCTCTTTCTCTTTCTCTTTCTCTTTCTCTTTCTCTTTCTCTTTCTCTATGTCTCTGTCTATCTGTCTCTGTCTGTCTGTCTGTCTGCGTCTCTCTCTCTCTCTCTCTCTTTCTCTCTCTTTCTCTCTCTCTCTTTCTCTCTCTCTCTCTCTCTCCTTCTCTCCTTCTCTCCCTCTCTCCCTCCCTCCCTCCTCTGCAGTGACTAAGACAGTGTGTGCGGAGCAGTGTGATGGCCGATGTTTCGGGCCCCTGGTCAGCCAGTGCTGCCACCGAGAGTGTGCAGGAGGCTGCTCAGGACCCAAGGACACCGACTGCTTCGTAAGTCCCTCACATTCACACCACACCCCATTAACTCTTCCATTAAGCACACCCCCATATGTTATCAATGTAAAATACTGTAAAATGCAAAACAGTATATCACCAAACGGATATTAAATCACTGCATTGCATATCCACACCCCATTCCATTCACCATTTCTTCACCACATTCCACTAGCCATTCTGCACAGAAACATGTGACAGATTACCAAACAATATATTGCCAATATACAGTATAATACAAAACAGTACATCAGCACACACATATTATATCACTCTTTATTTAGATTGCTCCATAGATGATTTTGCTGTCTACAGAGTAAGAAGACAACTAAAAGTACAACAAGCCATAGAAGCAGCTTGTAAAGTTTTAGGTAGGCCTATTAAGTTTGACACTAGATGCTAGGATAGTACACAAAACAGAGGCTGAATTTCAGAGACCACAAGACGATGTGGGCAAACCAACACATCCACACAGCATCATCTTTTTACAAAATGTTACAGACACATTTCAGTGGTATAAACGAAACACTGCTGTTTGTTCCTCCTTCCATTGCACAAATTTGGAGGCATTACTTTTGAAAGAGGTCTGAAGAAAAGGGTTTCAGGCATACAGTTCATGCTCAAAATATAGTTTGCTCAAAATGTTTTTGCAGGATCCCCTGCCTGTATAGCTTCAACTATAAAAGTTCTAAATATAATGGCCTGGTCCACAGAGATGGAGTCCTTTTCTGTGAAGGCTGGAGGCAACTAAAGACACATGGCCATGCTGTTCAGTTGACAACAACTAGCAGAGAGAGAGAGAGAGAGAGAGAGAGAGAGAGAGACAGAGAGACAGATGAGTAAGATAGAACACGAGAAGATCAAGGAGATAAAGAGACGGGAACATAGGGAGAGGGAGAGAGAGAGAGATAGAGAGAGAGAGAGAGAGAGAGAGAGAGAGAGAGAGAGAGAGAGAGAGAGAGAGAGAGAGAGAGAGAGATATCAGAGATCAGAGAGACGGGAGATGACCACTGATGACAGACAGGACATGATGTCGCTGCCCCGCTGAACAAACCACCAATTAGGGCCCAGCGAGGCGGACCTCATCAGCACTCTTGTCAGTCAGTGTCCAGAAACCCAGAAATACACACCCAGAAATACCGCAGGATGCTGTCATCATAGCACAACTGTGTCATGCCATTTGTCAGCCATGTCATGTTGTTTTTTTTGCCCAGAAACAAATCACTATATCCATGCTTATGTTAGCAAAAACAAAATACACTATGTAACGTTTCAAAAATGCTGGGCCCCTTGTCTTGCAAAAAGCATTGACAGCATTTTGTTGAAATGACCTCTAATACAAGTAATGTCCGTGAATGTAGGCCTATACAGGTATTTCTGTATGTGTGTTATGTCAGTTTCAATGAATTCACTGATAACAATTCATGTTTAGCCCTGAAGTAGAAAGGCCACAGACTGGATCAATTTCATTTAAAAAAAAAAAACGCCAACTCTCAAAAGTTTATTTTTCTGGAAAACCCAATGTCTTGACTTTTTCAGGCAGTTTGTTATTTCCATCATGTAATTGAACCTGAAATTGATTAATGTGATGAAATGACACACTGCTCCAGCAATATTGTGCGCCCCATAATGTGGAATGTCTCGAGTTTCAATCATGAGCAGTTACTGTAGATTGCAAATGTTGATTATATACCTGCCACGAGTTTTAATTAGGACCACAATTCAGCCGTTTGCATGATGCTCTGGATCAATGCTTTCAATTTCGTACCCATTTATTGCCAGGAATAACGCAAAAAAAGTTGGCTTGGCTTGCACTCAGTGGCCCCCTAAACACCGTCTGTGGGTTTTTTTTCCCCACTGTAGCAGCAAAATGAAGAACAATAAAACATTTTGCACATTTTTTACACAGATGAATCCCCTCCATCAAGTTAATGATGAGCCCCCATACTCATCAAAAGTTGCCATCTCTTGGACTCTCAGTGGACGTGTTGCAACACCTCCCAAGCTGACACATTTGTTTTGTAAATGTTATATTTTTTATGGCTGTCACCAATTTATGGTGACAATTTGTTTCATATGCAAAGGTGTTAATGTTAGTGTGCACAGTGGGATGTTCAATATGTTAGACATTTCGGAGGAGTTTTTATTGGGCTATATGTTACCGTAGACTACCACATTGCTTCATGATTGTGGTTTTGGATGTTCATGTGCTATCCTTTGAAATCTGTTCATGCAGTATTTGCATATGCTAACTACCGTGTGTTTACATATGTGCTTATACGTGATTATGGGATTCTGTTTGTGCTTGTGTGTGTGTTTGTTTGTTTACCTGTGTCTTCATTCCTGAACTAACTTCAATGACAGTGGGGTCTGGGTCACCACCTGCCATGTGTTTAATTTGTGAATATGTGATTAATTTTGTGTTTGTTTGTTTGTTTGTTTGTTTGTTTGTTTGTCTGTTTACCTGTTTCTTCAGGCCTGCACTAACTTCAATGATAGTGGGGCCTGTGTCACCACCTGTCCCCAGCCCTTTGTGTACAACCCCACCTCCTTCCAGCTGGAGCAAAACCCCAACGCCAAATACACCTACGGGGCTTTCTGCGTCAAGAAGTGTCCACGTAAGACACCAGGCACACACGTATACATACACACACGCACGCACTCACACACGCACGTACGCACGCAAGCACGCATGTGTGCGCGCGCACACACACACACACACGCACGCACACACACACACACACTGACGTACACACAAACAGACACGCACACACACACACACATACACACACGTTCTGACATACACATGGACACACGCACACACACACACACACACACACACACACACACACACACACACACACACACACACACACACTGATACAGAGCCCCAATTCCAAGTACACTTATAGGACTTCTGACATCAAGAAGTATCCACGTAAGGGCACCAGCCATGTACCAGTTGCTGCAGTGGCACTAGCATGCACGCATGCACACATACACATACACATATGCACACGCATACACAAACAAACACACACACACACATACGTCCAAGATACACCAACAGATGAATGCAAATGGCCAGACACACTCTCCCACAGGCACATATACAGTATGTGTTTACAGACACACAAATAAACAGATTGCACCATCAATAATCACGTAAACACAGGAGAATACCAATTCACATAGCAAACGAGATATGTGCATAAGCATGCAAAGACATGCACAAACAACATACCACATACTGATAAACACACAACTGTTGCATATTTATGCATTTTTATATAGATGTGTTGCACATATGCATGTACTATTACCCAGAAAGGAATAGCTTTTCTAGCTGTCTGCATTGTGCCTGGCAAGAAATGTGCAGCCCTTCTCAAGAAGATAGCTATTGAACCTTCTATCATGTACGGCATAACCTTTAAAGTGAGTGCCATCATTTTAAATTAAGCGTCTTCTCCTCCTCTTCTTCTTCTTGTCTTCTTCTTCCTCTCGTCTTTGCCCCTCAGATAACTTTGTGGTGGACCAGAGTGCCTGTGTGCGCGCCTGCCCGAGCAACAAGATGGAGGTGGAGAAGAATGGCATCAAAATCTGCATTCCTTGCACGGACATCTGTCCCAAAGGTACACATCACAGAAACGCTCCTTTTAATTGGAGGGATATTGACACTGGGATATATGGCAGAGCTTCGGCGAGAGAGAGAGAGAGAGAGAGAGAGAGCGCGAGAGAGAGAGAGAGCGAGAGAGAGGGTATGATGAATCAGAAGCCGGGCCGTCACGTCCGCGCAGTCAAGCTTAAAAGTTTTTTGCGCACTGTTTTCCTCGGTAAACATCAAAAGTTCCTCTGAGGCTTTTGAGCATGAATTATGCCCCGCATTGATTAGCTATTGCTCAATTACTCCATTATAGAGCGAGGGGAGTGGAGGGTAATCAGAGATGTTGTTGAGAGGAATTGGTGGTGGATGAAAACGATAATACATCAGCATTTTCACTGACGGAATTAGGGCAGATAAATCACTACCGGAAGCCAAGCTGCGCCAGTTAACGTTCAGTGCATTTATCAGCGAGTTATTTTTTTACCAAACTGAAGTCCTTTGTATTGTAATGGTCATTAAGTTGTCGTGGTGAACACTGTGAATAAACAGTGGCATGGGATCATTTATATTGACATGCTTTGTAATGCCGCCATTAAATGGACTCGCATACACACTCAGTCAGTAAATACACACGGTAAGCGAGGCAGAGACGTAGAGAGAGGCAGAGACGCAGAGAAGAAACAAGAAGAATAGAGAGAAAGGAAGGGATTAACAACTATTGCAAACACCCGCCTTTGTAATGTTTGCGCCAGGTGTTTCCAAATCTCAGCTGTGCAACTAAGCAAGGAACAATTAGTCTGGGATTACTGGAAAACGCAGGAGAAAAGAAATGTTCGACCGTCGTGTTCTAAAAATAAGGCAGAATTGTTCAAGCAAGTTGAGGGGAGACAAACAAGAAAAAAAGAAAACAAAACAAAAGAAAAGAAAAAAAAGTCTAAGTGGGCTGTCTGCCAGTGTATTGCTGCCCAGGTACAATTGTTGTTCTTCTGTTGTGTGTTGTGCTGTTGCAGTGTGCGATGGTATAGGAACGGGGAGTCTGCAGACCGCTCAGACAGTGGACTCAAGCAACATCGAGAAGTTTGTCAACTGCACCAAGATCAATGGCAACTTGATCTTCTTAATCACGGGAATTAAAGGGCAAGTACCCCCCCCTCTCTCTCTCTTTGTCTCTTTCTTTTCTGCATAAAGCTTTTCTGAGCCGGGGCGTGGTAACGTTTCTGGAGTGGCTTACAACTGTCTTCACAACTGTCAGATGTCTCTGTCCAATTAGCCTTCTAAAAAACAGAACTGTCTACTGATCAGGCTTCCAGACTCTACATGAGTTAATTCAACGACAGGAAGTTCACTGCTCAATAATGTATAGTGCACTTTGCAAACACTTACACTGCAGTTAACCTCAGGCCCACATTATCATGACATGTTTACATGGCTATGTGACTTTGGCGTCTTTATAACGCCACTACTTGTTACTGTGTGCATATAAAATACTGTAAGTGGATTTGAAAGTTGAGCGAACATACCCACACACATACTGATATTCTCTCTCCCTCTCTCTCTCTCTCTCTCTCTCTCTCTAGAAATACTCAAGCATGCTTGCACATGCACATGCACTCAAACACAGAGACACACACACACACACACACACACACACACACACACACACACACACACACACACACACACACACACACACACACACACACACACACACACACACACACACACACACACACACACACACACACACACACACACACACACACACACAAACAGACAGACACGCGTCGCACGCAATCCCACACAAGCAAACACACTCATTCTTCGAGGTCCACTTCTCCCATTTGGGTTGCTGCTGCTGCTGCTGCTGCTGCTGCTGCTGTGGGAGGGCAGTAGTGCAGAGGGGATCTGAGATGTACTGCTGTGTATTTGCTGAGTTGCTGACTCCGCTCACCTTGTACTGATGAGCAGAGAGTGAATGTGTGTGTGTGTGAGAGAGAGGGGAGGAGTGAGAGAGAGAACATGGAGAGAGAGAGAGGGAGAGAGAGAGAGAGAGAGAGAGAGAGAGAGAGAGAGAGAGAGAGAGAGAGAGAGAGAGAGAGAGAGAGAGAGAGAGAGAGAAGGGGGGAGAGAATGAGCGAGAGAACAGACAGAGAGAGGGGGGAATGGCTGAGAGAGAACTGAGAGAGAGAGGGAGAGAGAGAGAGAGAGAAAAAGAAAGAGAGTGCTGCTTGGCAACTGTCCATTTCACTACAGGTCAGCTAGTTCGCTGGATGGATGGACGGTTGTTCGGTCGGTCGACACAAGCGGTCGACTCCTTTTTTTTCCACTCAGCGACCGTCTCTCGAGGTTGCAGGCCTTTGAGCGGCCCCAGATTGTCAGGTGCAAGGGATTGTCAGAAGTCATTTCACCTCCTCTGACCTTGGATCGCCTCAACAGGCTGCTCGGGGAGTGAGGGACAAGAGGAGGAGGGTGAGGAGGTGGGGAGAGGAGGAGGAGGTATTGGAGGTGCGGAGAGGAGGAGGAGGTGGAAGTGGTGGTGGAGGTAGTGCTGTTGCTGATCTGTGCTCTCAGGTGTCTCCTGTTCACGCTCTTTTTTCTCTCTCTCCTTCTTTCCAGCTGTCTGCCTCTCATTGTCTTTCTCTCCTCTTACCTCTGCACCCTCTCCTACTGTATCTCGTCTTTTTTCTCTCCATCTCACTTTTCCTCCCCCGATCCCCATCACTTTTCTTTTCTGCCCCCAGCCCTCTCTTTCTCTTTCTCTCCCTCTTACTCTTACTCTGTCTTTCTTTTAGCCTTTCCCTCTCTCTCTCCTCTGTCTCTCCTCCCTATGCAAGCACAGCTTTTACTCTCCACTCCATTTCTCTCACTTTTTGCAGTCACCATATGTGTCCAGGTTGTTCTTTGGTCCCTCACTTTTTTAATGCACCGCGTCCCAGAGTGCATTGCGGGCAGCCGCAGGGGGAGGAGGCAGAGCACAGAAGAAGGGAAAGGCGGAGGGAAAACTCTGGAGTTAAAAAGGGAACACAAACCTGTCTAAACAGCCCATGATACCGTACGGGCTGTAAGATTAAATATAGCCAGGGCCGTTGGCAGCTTTGGCTGGGCCCAGGACAAAGGCATCTGAGAGGGCCCCAAATCCAATTCATACAATGTAATGAGGACCCAATTCTGGGCCCCCTCTCTCCCTGGACCCGGGACAAGTGACCCCTTTGTCCCCCCTGTCGGCTTCCCTAAATATAGCTGTGTGCTTACGGCATGGTAGCCTGTAGGTAACCTGGTCGGTAATGATCTTGTAGCCTACTTCTGTACTTGAGGTTTATATGCTCAGCGCCTTCTGTTTAACCTGGATGTTGGAAGGGAACAGGTTACCTAACGTCCTTATACTGCATGTTTGCCGCTAGAATGTGCAAAAAGAATCCACATTTTATCGCCATCTATTTTTTTTGTAAATGTTAGAGTCAATCTTTCCACTATGTTTTCAGAGGAGATGTGCTTGCCCTGTTTTTGGAAACATTGATTTACGTAATGTTCTCTAATCTCTTGTGTTCTTGAACGTTTGTGTACAGCGGGGATTTATAACCTGTGTCCATGTGCCAGAATCAGTTTATCGCTGCGATTCTGTTTTTCTCTGTCTGCCTGTCTTTCTCTATTGTGCACCATTTCTTCTTCTGTCAGTCTCTCTTTCTCGCTCTGCCTGTGACATGCACACATACTCACTCTCACACACTGACACACATGGAAGAGCCGTGACATGATGGCTCATTCTGTCATCTGTCTCTCTCTCTCTCTCTCTAGTCTCGTCCTTATTCTCACTTCTGTCTCTTTCCTCGTCTACAGGGACAGCTACCACAACATAGAAGCCCTGGACCCAGAACGCTTAAACGTCTTCCGCACAGTCAAGGAGATCACAGGTGAGAAACGACAGGTCTGGCAGTCTATCACCTTTCCATCCTAGTCTCACACCCAGAGGTGTCAAATCCAGGTCGAGGAAGTCAAATCCCTGCCATAGTTTCCCTCCAACATACTGACTTACTTGCCGTGTCTCAGATGCCGCACTTATGGCAGTGCACTGACAATCAGTGCATAGTGCTCACAGTGCACTGGAAAAGTCGGTGCACTATGCACTGTGCCCTGACTGGAAGTGACGGTTGAACTAGCATTAGCTCACCAAAATATTGGTTGGCTACTGTTTGTATTGCAGAGTGTGTCGTGCTTGTATTTACATTTTCTACATCCCAACTGGCAGCTATTTTGTGTACAATACTTGGCTTGGCATGAAAAGGTTGGTGTCTCAGCAACATTACTTACAGAAATACAGGAGACAGTTGACCAAACTCTTCTACTGAACTGAACGTCACGTTTCTTCCGTTTTATTGTCAACATGGCGCCCGTTTAGTGCGTGAAGTGTCCATCGTTCAAGCACTGCGTTTTCCGCCATTGTTAGGGCATCATCCGGGCGCTTTTCAGTGCACTGAACTAACAAAATTTTACTTTGAAAGCGCCCTATGCACTGAAATATAGTGCCCGAAGTGCACAAGTGCGCCATCTGAGACACCCCAACTGTAACTGACTAACTGGTTTGCATGTCTTGAGTTAGCCTGATTATCAACGACTTTCAAATCCCTCGAGCATAACATTGGTTTCCAAACGGCATGGCTGACCCGCCTCCCTCAGGTTTGCTATTGGTCGAGGCCATTTTCTTAGTCCCAAAAGAACGTCTCTACTAAAACCACGTCACTGCCTTGAACACACCTCTACCCAGGGCCGTTAAAGCTACTCAAAGTTGATTGGTTCCCGACAAAATGGGTGGAGCTCCCGATTTTTCCGGAGATCAGGAACGATATTTACATTGCTGACTATGGGCATGATGTAACACAAAATGCCTTCATGCATTGAAGCATTGGGTGTGGGGCTGGATTGTTCCATTTCACAGTGGGCAAAAGATCAGGCAAGGTGAGACATAAGACTCACACCACAGCATAAGACTGGCTTGTGGATGCTGTGGTGTAACACACTAAGGCATCCATCCATATACAGTATTGGTTTGCATACCAGGTCTAAGTGCAGCCTGGATCATATCTCAACCCTACCCCATGTCTCTCTCCCACCTTATTCATGTCCTACTCTTCACTGTCTCTATCATAATAAAAGCAGAAAGCCTTTAAAAAAAAACACTTTTTTAAAAAGTCTGGCTGGCTTACTGCCATCTAGCGTGTCGATGTGTTGCCATGGCCTGGCATCGCTCCATCTGCCGCAGTACATTTAGCCGTGTGTCGCCCCATGTGTGGGCGAGTGGGTGGTGCGTGGTGGGTGTTGGCGGTGGTGGCAGCGGCGGCTGGCAGGCATATTTATTTGTTTGATAATACCTATTACGCCGGGAGGAGGACGAGCCATAGCTCATGTTTAAAGCCCTTTGTCACATTAAACTCAGGCTTTGCCATTGTGCCAAATAGGTAATGGAGTGAAACCGCATTTTCATAATGAAAACCCCAGCAATAAGGAAGAGCAATGACCGCTCTCCCGAGTGCCTCTCCACCGTTACTGCTGCTGCTGCTGCTGCTGCTGCTGCTGCTGGCATCGTCGTCATCATCCGCCATCGCAGCTCACAGCAGATTCCCAGTGTGTCAGCCTCTGCAATATTGATCACTGAAACACACGCGGCCACACACACACACACACGCACAGCTACGTACACGCATGCACGCATGCACACACGCACGCACGCGCACACCCACACCCACACGTGCTGCGCGCACACACACACACACACGCGTGCGCACGCACACACACTCAAACGCCTGTACCCGCACATACACACACACACACACACACACACACACAAACACACACACACACACACACACACACACACACACACACACACACACACGCACACACACACACACACACACACACACACACACACACACACACACACACACACACACACACACACACACACACACACACACACACCCACAAACCCACAAGGGAGAGGGGAAGGAGAGAGAGGGGAAAAAGCAGATCAAGAGCAATGATATTAAAACTCATCTTTTTAATTAGTTGGATATTGTCTTCCCCACTCCCATACATATTTCCTGGAGAGTAATGAGTCTGTTGTTTCAGCTCCAGAGAAGCAATAAAAAGGGGGAAAAAAGTGGCAGAAACCCCCCCTACACACACCACACTTGAAAAATATCCCGAAATATTCGCCCAGCCCATTGTTGCGGCTCCTGGATATTGCCAATTTATATCAGACCTGCCTCCCTCTCCCTGCCCAATATCTGTCATACGGCAGCTTGTGCAGTACTGTGGGGGTAATGCCGACTCAGGGTAAGAAAGTGTCTATAAAAAGAATGGCTAAGCATTGAGTTTTTATTGTGTCGGAGACCAGTCTTGGAGCACATTTTCCCAAATAGAGCTTATTGCTGACAATAGGGGGAAAAATATAGTGTTTAAAATAAAAAAGGAGAAAAGGATGGATATGGCGTGTTCAACAAAAACAGGCACAATTTGTACAAGTACCCTTTTTGTGCCTGTACTGCAAGGAGGGATTCTCTATCACAGCCACTTCGGGTTTTCCACAAAATTGTGGAGGGGAAATTGTTTTGTATTTTATTCGCAAAATGCCACAATGTCAGCCCCCGGTTGTACTCTGATCTCTACACCATCCATCAGGGGGAATAGTCAGTGTAACTTCCGTGCAGGGCACAGCATGTGAGAACTGTAACAAGGATTTGTTCAGCTATTCTGGAGATGATTGATTGTGATCCTGTGTCTCCTCTTTTTTTCCCCTTGTCATCCATTAGGGTCCCTGAACATCCAGTCGTGGCCAGAAAACATGACCGACCTCAGCGTCTTCTCCAACCTCAACACCATTGGAGGCAGATCGCTCTTCAGGTAAGAAAAAGACCAAAGATTTTCAATGTGGTAACCAAGATAAAGCATACCACGTGTTGCCTTTGCAAAAAAGTGTGATCAAGTCCAGTCTACTAAACGAGTGTGACCCGTTTCCCATTGAACTCCATTCATTCTGATACCCCGCTAGTCTCCTAAAGGGGCATGGCAGCCATATGATGGCAGCTTAGAACAAGCAGAGGAGGAAAGAAGGAGGAGAAGAGACCCTGTGTTTTATGCACAAGCAGCAATACATTACTTTTGTGCACATCTTGGCACGCTTTAACCAAATATTTTTGAACTGTTTTCCCTTGGCATATTTTCAGATCAAAATAATTCATGGATTATGTGTTCATGAATGTTTTTATCAGTCATCATCTCAATGTTTTTTGTTTTTTTTGGCTGGCACTGAAGCTGAATGTTGTCCTGCCAGGGGACTGCTGATGTGAATTAGCCTCAGGCTATACGAGACATCAAATGGCAACATTTATGATTTTTGTGCATGATCTCTAAGAAGAATAACTAAATTGAACTAATGTTGAATGTGCTACGGTGAGATATGTCTGAGGGAAAAGTCAGCAGACAGAAAGCTGAGGGATGCAAATCAAATAAATACGTTTAAAACGAAATGGTTTCATACAGAGCCATAGCTAGTACTCTAAAACTAATCTTCACACTGAACGTGGGCCACCAAGGGTGCAAATAATCATTCTACGACTGAAGCACAAAGCTATTGTGCTCGGGGCAGGAAAAAATGGCTGGCGTAGGCCGATTTTATAGGATGGATTACTGTCAGCTAAGCATAATGAGTCTCTTCGGGAATTATAATCACATTCAAATAGATTAAAAGTATTTTTTTTTTCTACGCTGAACCCATGAACTTGCAGTGTTTTTCCAGAACACTGGGTTAGGCCTACATCAGGGTTCATTACTGACCATATAAAAAGTTTATGACCTCAGCATACCTAGCCATAGCCTAGCAGAACGGTAGCCTGTAGAAGTCATTGATTCTTGACAATCCAGTTTCAGACCCAGTTATTTTTTTATTGGCTGGGAATGGAAGATATAAAGCTCATTTTGGGGTTAAACTACAGCCAGTAGAGAGACCAGCAGTCTAACAGATGCCCTGTCTTTTTAAAAGTCAGTGCGGCCAGCTTTTTAGACGTGCTTCCTATTGCATGGACTGACCTCAGGTTTAGCGTCATGTCTGGTAATGAATTGTCATGTAGGTATGTGCGTAATTATATGGCATTAATGACATTCAACTCTCTGAACAAGTGGGTGGTCAGTCAGTGCACATAATTACATCAGCGCATACTTACTTAATGTACAAATAATACTAAGGGATCTATGCCTTGTAATACACAGAAAACATTATGACGGAATAATCATTATAATTTTATATCATGTTCGCAGTTTTAGCTCACAGTTTAATTTCAGGTTGGTTTTCTTGCCAATATGAGACTGCAAGCTTGTACCCTATTGCCCTGTCTTTTCCCTTCAAGTGTGATAACTATGCACTAACATAATATTACCAATTATGAATCATTCTGTATCTTTTGATTACCAGTTAGGCAAAGATATTTACCTTCCGTGTGTTGCTGTTTATATGGCTAATTTCTAATATAGCCTAATATAAAATATAAAATATAAAATGAGATATTTTAAGATTCATTTTTAAAGCTTTTACGATTGATTCGAAGATATACATCAGACATATGTCATAGCTGCAAGTAATTTTCAGCAAAACGTGCTTGTACAAAATGAGTTTATTTTTGTATTATAATCTTAGGTTGACTTTCTGCACTCGTTGTCTTTCTTTGGAAAAAAAAAGTCACAGAGCTACCAATATTGACACACAACACTGCATGAAATTTCTCAGAAAAAAATACCAGAGGTCAGGCGAAACAATATTGAACTGGCATAGCCCTTGCTGCTCTGTTGATTATCCTCTCTCTCACACCTGATCTTATTCCTGACCAGCAACATACACTCCTCTCAGTATGTAGACTATGGTGACCTTGCTTGACCTTCTCTCTTGACCCCGCTCACCTTTGTCTCATTTCCATTTCCAAGTTCTGCGTGTTGGGTTTGCTCCTCTCATTATATTCAAACACGTAGGCTAGTTTAGCTTACACGGCTGAACATGTGCTTCCTCTTCAGATCATGGTGTCGTTTAGTTGCGGAGATCTGACCTCTTGCTAACCAGTATCCCTGACCCTTAGCACACTGTGGCACAAAGATATGCACGCAAACACACAGGCACACACGCGCACACACACACACACACAGTTAATATTCTCTCTGTACTTTTTCCAGTAGACACACACATGGACACACACGGACAAACACACACGGACAAACACACACACACACACACACACACACACACACACACACACACACACACACACACACACACACACACACACACACACACACACACACACACACACACACACACACACACACACACACACAGTTAATATCCTCTCTGTACTTTTTCCAGTAACAACTCATCACACACATAGACCATCTCTGTAATGCGGTAAAAGCTAATGACTCCAAAAATAGCATAAAAACAGTAAAGGTTCCTTTGATGGCTGGCTATGATCTCTTTGATTAATATGCTGTTTTGAAATCAGCTTTATATATTTTTTCAGTCAGGGTGGAACCAAGGCAAAGCCTGAAGGGGTAAAGAGCAGAAACAAGTCCAAATGATGTTTTCTTAACAAATGTTGATCTTGGTACTAAAAGAAGATATTTCCTTTTTTTCTTTCTTGTAACATGTTGCTCTGTTTTTTTCCTATGAGAAATGTCCCAAAGTGTTTGCCGTCGTAAGCCTCTGAACCACATTTGTTTGTGTCCTCTGAGGCCATTTCATTAAGTAAAAGCCGAACATGAGAAGGGACTGGGATCAGGCTCATCAGGCGTACATGCCATATTGACTTTGCATACATTTTATTACTGTAATTAGGAGATAAGCATTAGCAAGTACATCTGATTTTTTCCTCTTTTGATGTGTTCCCATGCAGTAGTTCACAATCCAGGATATTTTGTCTTTTACTTAATCCACAACACCAACATGCATTTCAAACCGTTATTACGTTTGTGGAAATTCAAAGTGAACATACATTACAAAATATCCAAGGTCACCAACACGCTGAGATAACAGCAACATTTCAGTATGAGAAGATTACTTTACTTTACTTTACTTTACTTTATTTGTTCAGGACATTGCACATTAATGAACATATACATACATGTACATATATGTAAACATGCCAGATTGTAGCCCAAGGGCTAATTTCCATCTGGTGTCCAATAGGCAGGCTAGATGTTTACAAGCAATAGACTTTAAGATAAGACAGACTGTTAGTAACAAAAGAAATAAAACCCACTACAGAAGCAAAAGGCATGCATGTAAATAAAAGGAAAAGAGAAAAGAAAAAGGTCCCAAAAAATAGGGCCATGTGTTATGTGATTGTGTGTGTGCGTGTGTGCGTGTACGCTGTGTAGAGGCTCAGACCATCAGTGTGAACATGTTTGTTGGGCTCGAAGCCACTTTTTATACTCTATCTTAAAGGTGGCTAAAGAGGGACATTCCCTTATATGCAGAGGAATAGAGTTCCATAATATGCCGCCTTTAGTAGATAATGCATTTTGACTGAAAGAGGTTTTCCTGAAAGGAATCTCTACATCTTTATTGACCATTGCTCGAGTTACTCGTGTTTGACGATATTTTATAAAATCCTGTAAACAAGGTGGCGCCAGGCCATGCAAAGTCTTATAAAGAAGACAGCTATAGGAGAATTTACAGAAATTGTCAAAACTCAATAGGTTGTACTTATCTAAAATGTTACAATGATGGTATGAAAGAGGTTTTTTATCTAAAATTTTAAGTGCTTTTTTAAATAAACTCTCCACTGGTTTGAGAGTAGTGGATCCCACCATGGTCCAGCTAGTAATGCAATAGCTTAGGTGAGAAAATATCATTGCATGCAAGTATGTCAGAGCAGCACTATTTGACATAGCACCTCTTATGTGCCTGAAGTTGTAGAGATTAAATTTTATTTTTTTTGTTATCATTTTTATATGTTTTTTAAAAGAAAGATTGGAGTCTAGAATGACTCCTAGATATTTAAAATCTGTGACTACTTCTAGCTGTTCACTACCAAGAGTAACCCCAGGCTGACACAGTCCAGGGGAAGGTTGCTTAGAAAAATACAAACAAACCGTTTTCTTTGCATTCAGAATAAGGCATGATTTCTCTAGCCATGTTCGTATGTCTGTAAGAGCTGTAGAGAGTACACTTGCTGCTTCAACAGGGGTTTTAGCTTGGGTGAAGATGACTGTGTCATCAGCATAGAGCTGAATATTAACATGTGGACAATGCTCAGGTAAGTCATTAATATAGAGAGAAAATAAAAGAGGCCCCAAAATGGACCCTTGGGGGACCCCTACTGGGCAGTTGATGAAGGTGGACCTTGAACCTTCGACCATGGTACATTGTTCTCTATTTGCTAAGTATGAATGGAACCATGATCTAGCTTTAGCAGAGAAATTAAAATGAATTAATTTTGATAATAAAACATTGTGATTGACCGTATCAAATGCTCGTTTTAAGTCTTATTAAGATTATTAATAATTTATATTCATGCAAAACAATGAAGGAGTCAACACTGCTGTAAATGGGACCCATTTTTGGCACAAGTGCATTGAAACAAAGATGCCATAGCAGCAGACCTGTTGAGGCTTCCCAACATCATAGATTCTGATAATAATAATAATAATAATAATTGTATTTGTATAGCACTGTGTCATACAAGGCATGTAACTCAAAGTGCTTAACAAATGGAAAGAAAAACATTTTTAGAGATAGATTTAAAAGGAGAGGTATAGAGGAGAGGCAGAAAAAGCAGGAAGGTGCCTTTAACCTCAGAAGTGATCCAGCATATTGTCAAAATTAAAAGTTCTCCGAAGAACCTTTGGTTTTAAGGAACCACTAAAAAGTCCAAGGAACCTATGTGACATATTAGTTCTTGGAAGAGCTTGGTTCTTGGTTTGTCAAAGGTTTGGTTCGGTTTGGTTTGGTTCTTGGTTTGTCAAAGAACTCAGGTACCCAAAAAGGTTCTTTGAGGAACTCTTCAACTGACTCTGTGGGAGGACCATGAACGATTCTGTGGGGAACAATGGGGTTCTTCCTACACCATTCTTGTCTTCAAAGAACTGTTAGGTTTGCTCAAAAGACTTGGTGATTCTACCATGATACAACTGGAGGTCCGTGAAGAAACCTTTTCTTTTTTTACAGTGCACAGTCCTTGTCTTGAGTCAGTTACTATCTCAACAAATCTTCTTTTAGTGATTTAATACAGTTTTCCCCCAGTCGTTTTTCCCAACCTTATCATCACCCTTGTCTCAAAACTCTCAGCATCAAAAACAAGTTTAATACACCATATCAATAGCCTCAGTGAACCAAACGTCAGTTATGCTCTTTGATACAAAATGCATGCAGTCACCCCTTTAAATCTCCAGAATACTTCTCATGCATATGAAAACCTGTCTCAGTTGATGTTTAGCAAAATCAAAACCATTTTTATCTAGAGATTTAGAGACTGACTTTCGGTTCAAGACCTATCAAAACATTATTTTGATAGAAGCATGTTTACTGCATCTGGAATGAACTATACTTTGGTAAGAAAAAAGGACATTGGTTATTTTACATAATAATACAAAACTCCTACTGTATTTTGCAGTCCAGCCCACACAATTGAAGACAAAAGTTATGGCTGTTCATCCTGTGTATATTTAACAGTTTTTAGGATATTTTTTGTAGTTTATCATAAATAGATTGAGTAGCTTTGTACATTGGTTATTGCAGCAGAAGTCAATTGTGAGTGAAATAGTTGTTGGTGATTGTAGTGTGTGTGTGTGTGTGTGTGTATGTGTGTGTGTGTGTGTGTGTGTGTGTGTGTGTGTGTGTGTGTGTGTGTGTGTGTGTGTGTGTGTGTGTGTGTGTGTGTGTGTGTGCGTGTGTGCGTGTGCGTGTGCTTCCAGTTGCTGCAGTGCTGGGAATTATTCTGCTCTACAATATAGCTGGACTGGTCATTCACTTAATTTGGAGTGATGCTTTTGGGTCCAGTTATAGCATATAATTAGCTCAAGTGAAGTGCTCTCTAAAGGACGTTATGGTAAAAGTGAAGCTACAGTCTCTCCTCTTAAATATTCCCCCTTTTTTCTCTGCGGAATTCTCACATCTTAATGACACAGAACCTTCCCTAGACAATCCTATTTCATCAGCACGGCTAGAAAGTTGGTCTCAAGCAACCTTCCAAAAGTATATTGATTTCGTCTGTACTGCAGAAAGTTTCCCCCTCTCTCTCTTGCTCTCTCTCTCTCTCTCTCTCTCTCTCTCTCTCTCTCTCTCTCTCTCTCTTTCTCTTTTTCTCTCTCTCTCTCTCTCTCTCTCTCTCTCTCTCTCTCTCTCTCTCTCTCTCTCTCTCTCTCTCTCTCTCTCTCTCTCTCTCTCTCTCTCTCTCTCTCTCATATAAACCACCTGACCTTAGGCTGAGACATGAAGAGAGTCTATTTGCAACTGCTGATGAAACTGATATTTTTTTACTATTATTACATTAAAATACCACCACAGGGCATGTGAGGTCTAATGTGAAAAGAACGGTGGAGTAGTCTACTCTTTTATGTGCAATATAACAGAACAGGTACACTGTGAATGATCTGCTGGGATCTCTTCCAAGGCCTTACCTGGTACGCAGAAAAATCACATAAAAGAACAGGATTTACCAAATATAGCAAAAATAAGGTCAACACACCTACGGCACATTGGGGTCCAACCAAGCACTAATGATGGCTATTAATTGATATTTTATTCATAATAGCATCTCTAAACCTTAAAACAGATATACCATACTAAAAGCCCAGACGATTCTGCTTTTGAAAACTATTTTGTTTCTTAGCAACCGCGCAAGGCTCTGTGCGTCTCTTCATTGCTTTCTGGCTGTTTTTCTGCTGTCTATTTAGTTTTGTTCCATGCACCGAGACATTTTCCACTGGCAGTCTATTTTTGAGTTTGTAAATGTTTGTGCTATTTGTCTTTGGTCCCTGACTGAAACCAACAAATATACCGTGTGTGTGTGTGTGTGTGTGTGTGTGTGTGTGTGTGTGTGTGTGTGTGTGTGTGTGTGTGTGTGTGTGTGTGTGTGTGTGTGTGTGTGTGTGTGTGTGTGTGTGTGTGTGTGTGTGTGTGTGTGTGTGTGTGTGTGTGTGTGTGTGTGTGTGTGTGTGTGTGCGTCCGTACGTGTGTGTACGTGCGTGTGCGTGCATGTGTATATGTGCGTGCATGTGCGCGTGTCTGTGTACTGTATGTGTCTCTCTCCCACAGCGGAATCTCTCTACTGATCCTGAAACAGCGCTGGATCTCGGCTCTGCAGTTCCAGTCCCTGGGCGAGATCAGCGCCGGTAACGTCTACATCACCAACAACAGCCAGCTCTGCTTCTACAACACCGTCAACTGGACCAGCCTCTTCCGCACAGGCACCCAGAAGGCCCTCGTGCGCAGCAACCGGGACCCCAAGGAGTGCAGTGAGTATACTACGTACATTAGACCAAAGAGTAGTGATCCAGAGCCCAGACTGCAGAGCATATACAGACCCCAAAGGGTTCACTGAGTGTATACAGTACACTGTATAAATTACCAGCTGCCTCAGAATTCCAAGTTAACGTAAATCCTTATGGAAAGCTGCGATGCAAAGCTTCACACAACGTACAATAAAGATTTAAATAAACTTGGAAGTCTGATGGAGCTGGTAAACTTGTGATTTCAAATCAAACCATGCTGTTGCCACTGCAGTGTATAGCAGAATAAATGAACTGTATAGGTTATCTTGACTTATCACATTTTTTACAGTGTAGTA
>NC_085868.1:38271627-38274127 GCF_034702125.1 Engraulis encrasicolus
GTTTAAGCACGAGCTAAATGGTAATCAAGGACTTCTTCAAACTTCTAACGACTTTGTCAGCATGTTTTATTTTTTGACACCGCACATTTGCCCGCCCACCCCTCATCCCCCCCTCAGCCAACACAACAACCCTCACGTCCACAACCACCAGCAGTGCAGTGCCGTCCAGGGAAGTCAACAGGATGGTTGAGCAAAGGGGTCAGGTAACCCGGACCCAGGGAGAGGGTGGGACCCAGAACTGAGTCCCTATTACATTGTATGTACTGAGTGGGGAGGGGGCTTTTCGGTTTACTTTGTCCCGGGCCAGGCTGAAGCGGTCAGCGGCCCTGCGGCCATATCCTCTTCCCTCCTGAATGCCTGTCTCAGCCCACCTTTGTGGGGCCTCGGAGACCGTTTCCAGGAAGTGTTGACAATGGGCTGTCAGCACAAGTCAGCCCGTAACAAGTGTGGAGAGACAGGGAGCGCTGTGGCCCTTATGCTTTTTAATTGCATTCTAATTGGCAATTTGGTGTCACTTGAAGTCAGTTGTCATTGGCGGGTTGGGAAAGTCCTGCGGAGATGAGTGTCATTTGGCTGGCAGCCGTAAACAAAACTCTTAATTTGCTGCGTTATGCACTGCACTGTTTCCCCTATGGCCTCTCTCTTTCTTTCGCTCCCCCCATCCGCTCTCTCTCTCTCTCTCTCTCTCTCTCACACACACACACACACACACACACACACACACACACACACACACACACACACACACACACACACACACACACACACACACACACACACACACACACACACACACACACACACACACACACAGTGCCACACCTCTGCACACTCTTGCTAACTGATTGTTTTAATTTTGAAATGCACCCTGAAATGCAACTGACACAGTGTATGGGGCTAAGAGGTTCTGAAAAGTTTTTTATACATTAAAAGTTATTTGTTTGAGAGTGAATATTAAATATTAAAAATGTCTTGTCTGTCTGTCTGTCGGTCAGTCGGTCGGTCGGTCGGTCTGTCTGTCTGTCTGTCGGTCTGTCGGTCTGTCTGTCTGGTAGTGTGCATATGTGAAAAAGTAATATATTGACTGCACAGTCAGTGTATTATCATGTGATTGGATCCAGTCCATCCAGCCATGTTATTGGTAGGACACATCAAATCTTATTGATTAATGAATTAGTATTGATGAAACAATTCATAAAATATCAACCGTAAAATATTGCATTCACAAACTATTGATGGCAGCACATCTGCATGCATTTCATAAACCCAACATGGTTACTCACCCAGGCAGGACTCTCAGTATGCTTCTATGTTGTGTGTGCTGGTGTGTGTGTGTGTGCGTGTGTGTGAGTGCGTGCGTGCGTGCGTGCGTGCGTGCGTGCGTGCGTGCGTGCGTGCGTGCGTGCGTGCGTGCGTGCGTGCGTGCGTGCGTGCGTGCGTGCGTGCGTGCGTGCATGCCTGTGACATCAAACTGTTTAATGGAGCCTTTTTGCATATGAATGAAGATGAAACAGTACAGAAAATACCCACCACACACATAAATATACACAGGTAAAGATGAAACTATATTGCATTGCATAACCCGACATGGTTACACCCTAAGGCAGGACTCTCAGATTGTTGCTATATGTTGTCTAAAAGTATAGTGTGTGTGACATCAAGTGCAGGGGAGATTTGGCATACGACTGAATATACATAGGTGGAGGATATTAAACGAGATTTTATTCATAAATCCTTGAAATCAATATTATGTGTATGCAGGCACTGCATACCCCGACATGACTACATATCCAGGCAGGAGTCTCTGTTTGTTATTACATATGGCTCATCAATCACTGCTTCTCACGCCTCATGTTTCTCCCCCCTTGACAGGTGCACTGGACCCCGCATCCAAGACTGCGTGGGAATGATTGACAGGTACGTTACGGCCCTGACATGAACCCAGCACACATCATGCACATGCACAGCACACATACGTATGCAGGCATGCGCGCGCATGCAAATGCATTCACGCACAAACGCACAAACACACATCCTTTCCTACCCCTTCTAGCATCGTTGGTAGGTTACAGCGCCACATCAACGCTACATACAAAGTACACAGGAAATATACAGAACAACAATTGCATGCTGAGCATCTGTACTTGTTCTGTATATTTCCTGTGCAATCTGTGATGTTGACTATGATTATGCCCTCGACTGTAAGTGTCTTTGATTAAAAAGCGCCTTCCAAATGTAATGTAATCATATGCATACTGTACACACACAAACACACTTACACATGCTTTCCTCTCCTACAAGCACATACAGTATCACTGAATGTCCCAGATCTTGCATCATAATCTTGCGTCATAAACGGTGATGCTGGTCTCTGCCAAGGTTCTTGATTTATTACGGGGTGTCAGGGACTTGGCTTGCGTGTAGTGTTACCACATGTCCAGGTTTTTCCTGGATTGTCCCGGTTTTTATGGTCTGTCCTGGTAAATTCCTGGACTGTCCC
>NC_085868.1:38281627-38289127 GCF_034702125.1 Engraulis encrasicolus
ACGACACAAGACATGAATGGGTCATGTGGGTAAAAGCATGCTCTGAATGACAACACACATCATCATTACGGGGAAAAGGACTGCACTGGGGCTGGCATAAGGGAGGAGAGTAGTGGGACAGGGTGTAGAGGATGCATGTGGTTGGGTGGTTGTTTGAGGCATGGCTTGAAGCAGGGACGGAACTATGAGGAGGGAGGTTTGGGCATGTACCCCTGGGCACAGGGCCCCCACCAGTGATGTTGGTGGTGGCCCTATTATGACCTTGGTATAGGCTGTATGGGGGGCCCTGTCGTTGTTTTGCCCAGGTGCCCTATGTGCGTTTGTTCTGCCACTGGCTGAAAGAAAGACGTGGGAGGGAAAAGAGAAAGGCGGCTGTCAGGGCGCGTTTGTTTAATTTGCGGGCGGAGTATCAGTGATATAGACAGCTGTCTTGGGAGGCCAGCTCCTGCCCAAAAGCTGCCAGTGGGCCTGACGTTTGTTGAGTCACGTCATCCATTCCAATTAACCTCCGCACGCACGCCTGCACACACGCACGCACACACGCGCGCACACACGCGCGCACACACACACGCACACACAGACACACACACCACTAATCCAAATCCACTTCCATGAACTGTGACGGTACAACAGATTTCGGTTCAGTAGACGCTTCCCGGTATCAAGAGTTATGAAGACAGAGGTCCAACCCATCTAACCCGAGAGTGGAAGAGGGAGAGAGAGAGAGAGAGAGAGAGAGAGAGAGAGAGAGAGAGAGAGAGAGAGAGAGAGAGAGAGAGAGAGAGAGAGAGAGAGAGAGAGAGAGAGAGAGAAAGAGAGAGAGAGACAGACTGAGACAGACAGAGACAGAGAGAGAATGAGAGACTGACAGAATGAGAGAGTAAGAGAGAGACTTTTGTCTATGTCCCTTTGTCGTACACTTTCATCTCTCTCTCTCTCTCTCTCTCTCTCTCTCTCTCTCTCTCTCTCTCTCTCTCTCTCTCTCTCTCTCTCTCTCTCTCTCTCCCCACAGTCTCTGTTCCAGAATCTACCACTATGTTCCTGTCGCATGCATCTACGTGTGTGTGTGTGTGTGTGTGTGTGTGTGTGTGTGTGTGTGTGTGTGTGTGTGTGTGTGTGTGTGTGTGTGTGTGTGTGTGTGTGTGTGTGTGTAGAGTACTTGTTTGTAAAGTATTTGTGAATGCACAAACAAAGAAATAAGTAAATAAGTAAAAAATAAAATAAACAAATAAGACCGAGGGAACTGCGTGCCTTATTCTCCAGGCAGTGGCCCACTTCTTCTTCGTCTTTAATTCTCCAGTCTTTCAGTTCTTGTACTTCTTCTTCTTTTTTCTTTATTCTTCCTTCCCTAAAAGTGTGTTTCTGTAGTACTACACTCATGGAATATGAACTACATCAAGGAGGGAGAGAGAGAGAGAGAGAGAGAGAGAGAGAGAGAGAGAGAGAGAGAGAGAGAGAGAGAGAGAGAGAGAGAGAGAGAGAGAGAGAGAGAGAGAGAGAGAGAGAGAGAGAGAGAAAGAGAAAGAGAGATGAAAGTGTACGACGAGAGAGTGCGTACGTGTTTGTGAGCAGATGAGCATATGCATGCACATTCAACTCTCGATGCACATGTGTGTACTGCATGTGCACACATGTGACCGCATATGTGCTCTGAGCAGGGCAAGCCAATAGTTTACAGGCAAGAAAGAACCAGGACTGAGGATGGAGGTCAGCTGATGAATGACACCAAGGCTGCACCAGAGATTCTTTAAGTATGCACTAATGCTGTTACCCAGGCCTGACTTCCTGGCCCTGACTCTGACTCTGGCTCTGACTGCCTCCTCTGCATGGCAAGATTGAAACACTCAACTGCTTTGTGTTGGTCCCGGCTCAGCATGGCTGGGATCAAAAGAACACCCGAGCATTTTTTTTACTTACCTAAACTTCACACATACAATTATTTTTGTACTACATTCTGCTTGCCTCACTCCCCAGTCTATGTTGACTATAGACCAATAGGACGCCACCCTCTAAACTGTGTGTCGGTCCCAAAGAAAAACAAACAAACAAAAAATCCAACAACAGTATCATGCCTTGGGGACTGTCAGCCCACCTGGAAAATGCCCTGTATACCAGGTTACCAGTCCAGCCTTGTAGCTTAGCATCATTATTGGCATGTGAAAGCAGCAAAGTCACAAAGAGTTGGTTTTTTTCCAACATTGACTTTTGTGGCCCTGCATTAAACCTCTGCCCAGGGCCGCATTAAGATGGCCTGGGGCCCCTAGGCTACAGGTTGCTGTAAATTTCATGACATATGTACGTAGACAGTGTCATAATTACGTGCTAGGAATTAATGAGAAAATGTCTACCAGCTTTACTCCACATGACAGATGCATTTTTCGATATTGCATCTTGCCATAATTCTGTAATTTTTCACTTCTGACCAATCAGGGCCCCCCTGGCAGGTGGGGGCCCCTAGGCTGCAGCCATATCTAGCCTGTGGGTTAATCCAGCCCTGTCTCTGCCACCTTTATAGTGCAGAAGGGTGGATGGAGGAAAATGTCCTTGTGACGTTAACATCAGTATATATATATATATATATATATATATATATATATTGTTGTCACTGCTGTATTTGTAATGCATATATATTTATTTATTTGCATTTTTGTGCTTGATGTGAGGACAACATATACAGTATTTATTATCATGGAAGAGTGCAGAGGTAGGGAGGCAGGTGAATGGTTGAAACTTCAAAGAGAAAAACTTTCAAAGATTCTCTTTTACAGCTTGGTTTTGTTCCGAGGGAGAGCGAGGGAGGGGGGCACAGAAAGGTTGAAAGAGTGAAAAAAATCAAGGCAAAACAGAGGAGAGAGTTAGAATGGTGGGGGTTATTGACAGTGAGAGGAAGAGAGATATTGGGAAGGGCAGAGAGAGGTGGAAAGATACCAAATGTGATGAGCTTGTTTGTGAGCAAGAGAAGAGAGAAGATTAGATGAGAGAGAAAGAGAAAGAGAAAGAGAAATCCAAAGAGAAATCCAAGAAAGGTATGAAAGTGAGATATACTCTGCATACAAGCAGTGGAGGGCCAGCTTCACTGTTCTGCACTCATAAATTGGCCCATGTTCAGTGCGCACACTTCAGCACCACAAGGTAGAGTGGGGAGATGGACAGCTCCCTTTCCGTCCTTAGCTGCTCCTTCAACATTCCATCCCACTCTGTTGCCTAGCAAACAGCTTTCAGCACCACTAGGGGTGGACAGCTCCCTGCATTGAGATTCTTTCCAGTCACTCATGCTCACTCATATAAACATGTTAGTGAACATGCATGCAGGCACAAGCACACTCAAAATCCCAGTAATGGAGAGACATCTCCACTGGTATCTCCGTTTCATGAGGCTCTTCTGGTGGTGAGCAAATAGTCATCATCACTGGAGTGCAGACACTTGGAGACACTGTTGGAGGGTCCACCCGGAATGAATGGCACGGTACATCAGGAGAGAGAGAGAGAGCGAGAGGGAGAGAGGGAGAGAGGGAGAGAGAGAGAGAGAGAGAGAGAGAGAGAGAGAGAGAGGGAGAGGGAGAGGGAGAGAGAGAGAGAGAGAGAGAGAGAGAGAGAGAGAGAGAGAGAGGGAGAGAGAGAGAGAGAGAGGCACAGACAGACAGACAGACAGACAGACAGACAGAGAGACAGACAGACCCAGAGACAGAGAAATCCTGTTTTTTCTCTTGTATGTTGTTCTCAGCTTTCTATTTTTTTTGTTCAGGTTCAGTTTTTTTGTTTTGGTCCGTCTATTTATTTCTGTTCCTTCTCCCTCTCTGTTTGTCCCATCTTTCTTGCCATTTCCTGGATTACACTGTTTGGCTGTCTTTCTTTGCAGACACTATTGTGTGAAAAAGAGTTGGCATGACAGAGTTTGTGTGTTTGTGTCTTTGTCAGTGTGACAGTCTGGGTGAGTGGAAAGAGAGAGTGGTAGATGAAAGAAAATGGGTGTCGAGAGTGACTGACACAAAGAATTGAACACACACACTCAAACACACACACACACACACACACACACACACACACACACACACACACACACACACACACACACACACACACACACACACACACACACACACACACACACACACACACACACACACACACTGAAACATGTTAGTGAAGTGATGGATTGTGGGAAATAAATGGGAAAGATATGGAACTACCAACAAAGTGAGTATTGACAATAATAGTCAGGAGGAGGAAATATGAAGTAATGTCCAAATGTGAGAGAAGTGTTTAAATATTACCTAATGTATGTTTAAATGGAATCAAACTAATTTTGGGTGTTTATTGTCAACACCTTCTGCAACAAGTCCAAGATAAACTCAATACAAAAGTGTATTAAAGCTGAATACTGTTTTATTGTTTGTATCTGGTTAACATTTAATTCTAAATAGAAACCGCAAGCAATGTTTGTAATAATATGTAGCCTACTCTACTGATCATTTGATCACATCTGTGACTTCTTATTTGCAAGTTGAGGAGACAATAGGTTGTATTTTAAATAAGGCATACATGTATATAGACAGTAGCCTCTTAACACATGCCATTCCACCAGTAGAATGCTGAAATAGCCACTGAAAAAAACAACAACAGTAGTACTACTACACCACTGTGACAGTGGACAGGGCCTGTAGTAATACATTACAAATTGGTCATTGCCATTGTGTTAACGGCTTATTGATAATAGGGCCCTTACTGGGTTAATGTGACATGAACTTATTTGTAGTTAACCGTTTTTGCGAAAATAGTTCCCGTCTTTTGCTTTACTCTTGTTTTTCTCTCCAAGCCATTTCTGCTCTCCTTCTTGCATCTTCGCCATTCTGCATAGGACGAACATACCCTAGCGCATCACTGCCATTACAACACACACAATAATAAACACAATAATAAATAAATATTCACTTCACGTCTACTAATGTCACCATTGTTTTGGGGGAACCATCACAATGGTTCCATGTAATGAGTTGCCATTTCCGAGGCTTCATTTGTGGACGCCCGGGCTGATGTATCGGGCCCTCTGGTGTGCCACCTCACTGGATGGATGTGTCCCGTAGATTTGTGTGTGTGTGTTGGGTGTTGATGAATATCACCTGGAAGGTGTGTGATTGTGGTGTGTGTGTGTGTGTGTGTGTGTGTGTGTGTGTGTGTGTGTGTGTGTGTGTGTGTGTGTGTGTGTGTGTGTGTGTGTGTGTGTGTGTGTGTGTGTGTGTGTGTGTTTGCTCTGGAATGGAGATGGAGATGCTGACTGATGAGCTCATTAGGATTGCCCATGGATTCGGGTGACGGTTGATATTGACCGTTGATGCATTTGCGTGTGTGTGTGTCTGATGTGACTGTCTCTCAACCTCTTTCTCTGTGTGTGTGCGTGTGTGTGTGCATGCATGTGTGTGCGTGTGCGTGTGCGTGAGCGCGTCCGCGTGCGTGTGCGTGTGTGTGTATGCATGCGTACATTTGTGTGTGTGGTTGACGTAGTTGGTGGAGCCCTTGACTCCGAGCGGAACGGCGCCTAACCAGGCCCAGCTGCGCATCCTCAAGGAGACGGAGCTGAAGAGAGTGAAGATCCTGGGCTCCGGAGCCTTCGGCACCGTCTATAAGGTACGCTATGCTACTCCAACACGCCACCAGTCCCACTATACGCTCCCCTGTCCCCTGGGTTATCACTCATTCATAACTTTGTTTGTTTCACTGAGACTGGCAGCTGTGCGTGTACCGTATTTGTGTGTGTGTATGTTTGTGGTGTTTTTGTGTGTGTTGTATGTGTGGGTGTGTTTGTGTGTGTGTGTGTGTGTGTGGGGGGGGGGGGGCTGTCTGTGTGTGTTTGTGTATGTGTGCATGCATGTGTCTGTGTTTGTGTCTGTCTGTGTGTCTTTGTGTTTTTTCTGTGTGCCTGTATTTGTGCATGCTGTATGTGTGTGTGTGGGGGGGGTATTTGAAGTCTGTGTGTGTGTCTCTCTGTCTCTATGTCTGTGTGTGTGTGTGTGTGTGTCTTTGTTTGTGCACTAAATGCATGCATATTCGAACCAGTGTATCAGTGTGTGCTGTGAGCTCTTTGAGTGAGTGTAATAATCCGTGGTGTGGCACTTCTTGAAGGGTATCTGGGTGCCGGAGGGAGAGACGGTGAAGATCCCAGTGGCCCTCAAGGTGCTCAACGAGACCACGGGACCCAAGGCCAACGTGGAGTTCATGGACGTGAGTCAGCCTCCATATTCTCATCCTCCGTCTGTCTGTCTGTCTGTCTGTCTGTCTGTCTGTCTGTCTGTCTGTCTGTCTGTCTGTCTGTCTGTCTGTCTCTCTCTCTCTCTCTCTCTCTCTCTCTCTCTCTCTCTCTCTCTCTCTCCTGTGTGTCTGTTCTTCTTGTTCTTATTCCCTCCCTCCTCTCTCTCTGTATGTCTGTTTGTTCTCTCTCTATGTCTCTCTGTCCCTTTTATTTCACTTCCATGTTTTTTTATTTCTTCATTCAGTCTCACACACCTTCTCTCCAACGCTCTCTGTCTTACTCTCTCTATCTCTTTGCCCAATTCTCACTTTTCTCACGATATTTAACTGGCATGGCTTGTCTTTTTTCTCCACACGTCTACCTTTTTCTCCTTTCCCTCTCTCTCTCTCTCTCTCTCTCTCTCTCTCTCTCTCTCTCTCTCTCTCTATCTCTCTCTCTCTCTCTCTCTCTCTCTTTCTCTCTCTCTCTCTCTCTCTCTCTCTCTCTCTCTCTCTCTCTCTCTATCTCTATCTCCCTCTCTCATTCCCTCTCGCTGCTCTGCCTTGACAAGGTACCTGCGTGTGTGTAAATGTGCAAGAGTCAAACTGAGGGTGTTTCAAAGTCTTAGCCCAAATGACAGCCTGAGTTGTGGCTGTAATTTCAAATCCTTGGTGAGGATACTGTAAGGTGCCAAAAGATAAAGAACACAACAGACAGAACAAAGAGGAAAAAAATGGAAGGAGAGTCACACAGCAACAGTGTCAGGAAGAAAGAGAATAGAAAAAGGAGGACAGTGAAACCAGAGAGAGTAGAGAGAGAGAGGTTCCATTGGCCCATTGTTTCCTGGTTCTATTATGGCCCCCTTAGGCAGACCTAGGCAGACCTAAGGACTGTTCTATTCATTGAAGGAGCATTATGACACGCCCATTTAGGCAGACCGGGACCTAGGTGCCCATAGAAATCTATTACATTGGCATATCACTATATACTTAAAGAATCTCTGGTGAAACTTTTTTTTTGCTCCGAATCCTTTTTGTTTCGTTCCCAAATCCTCTGGACAGTTAATCACAGACCTCCCAGTGTTCAACATCCCCAGCAATCAATACCTTGCGGCACATAATACCTTTTACCCTTTACAAAAAAAGTTAGCCATGTCAGCGAGAGCCGCAGCGACTGGGTCAAACGCTTGGCTTTAGTACAAACTATAAATCTGGGTCTGGCTGTGTGGTGTCGGCTACTTCTTTTCACTGTCACTGGAAAGCCGAGGCTGAAAA
>NC_085868.1:38304127-38314127 GCF_034702125.1 Engraulis encrasicolus
CGCATACACACATGCGCACACACACGCACACGCACACACGCACGCATGCACGCACACACACACACACACACACACACACACACACACACACACACACACACACACACACACACACACACACACACACACATACACACACACACACACACACACACACACACACACCTCATCAACCACTCACCAACTGCTGTGAGTATAAGAGAGAAGTGCTACTTCAAACCCCTCTACACACACACACACACACACACACACACACACACACACACACACACACACACACACACACACACACACACACACACACACACACACACACACACAATCGAGCGTGCACTGTAGTACAGCAGCTCAACTTTTTTGTAAGGCATAACAGGTATCCCGTCTCGTTGTCATGTACCATTTAATTTCCTGTCCTCCCCAGTGTCTCCAGTGCCCCTCTGTCTATTTCTAATGATTAACTCAGCCTTCCTTTCCTCTCTCCTGGATCCCTCGTTTATCACATTTCCAAACACTTCTCCGCCGACTGTATCATTCATCAGTTTATTATCCCTTCTTCTCCTTCCTTCTATCCTTTGTTCGTTCATTCGGGTGATTCTACACAGTAAATGTTGTGGTGTTAATTCAACACTTACAGAGTTCATTTAAGTCCAATTGGACTCAAATGAACTCTCTAAGTGTTAAATGAGCACTGCAGAATTTACTGTGTACATCAGTGTTTCCCAACCTTTTCTGTTTTACGTACCCCCTAAGCCTTTTTTTGTCCTAAGAGGAGTACCACCGCACTCGTGCTCATGTCAGTTCCTCTACCCAATGCAACAATGCTCCATAGTTCGTTATTATGGACTTTCTTTCCACGTACCCCCAGCAGTGCGCTCGTGTACCCCTTTTGGTACACGTACCACTGGTTGGGAAACACTGTTCTACATCTCTCTCTACAGTCTATCATTCGAAGTTAAATGTGTCGGTGAAACAATGTAAGCCAGAACTTACCCTGCGGTACCATACATATCTCTCACTTTCGAGGAGAATGAATGGCCTACTCTGGCCTATAAAGCCAACAGGCAGTGGCCACACATTTTGTCAAATTGAGCTCGCTTGACATTGGGAATCGATCTCCTTTGTCTTCCTTTGGTGACCAAAAGTTAGTCTTAAGCCTGATACATAGTCATGCTGTGTTCAGTGGCGTTTTTAGCCCAAAATTACCACAGGGGCCTGACAGGGGCCCACATGTTTTGAGGGGGGCCCATGTACCTTATATTCTTCGACCATACTTTTGCCAAAATATCTGCCTTTTTCTAAACCCAGTATTGCCTAAAAAACCTGCAAAAACACATGCTTCAGCATCTGAAGCACATACTAAGCATGTAATTAATTGAATTAAAAGCTGCTTAATTTTGCATTATCACCCATTCATTCAGCTCTAACATACAAACTTTCTTCATTTACAAAAATGTTGAATTTCATGAGCCTAAAGCTACATCATGGAGCTCCTGGCACTACGGTCAATGATAGTATTTGGCGCAGTATTTGGCATCAATGGGTTAACCAACTTACCAATTTCATATTTAATCTAACTGTTAAATCACAATGAGCTGCATGCCTTGTTTGAAATGTGCTATACCAATTATTATTATTATGGAAAAAATATAATGGCAAGAACATACAAACTAGGGATGGGCGGTTTTGAAAAAAAAAAAAGTGTATCACAGTTTTCTTGATGACAATTAGATCTGCACATTTAAAAAAAAAAAATATATATATATATAAGTGGCGATTTTCCCCCAAACCTTTCTAACGAAAAGACTGAAATTAAATTTAAAAATGAGATAAAATCATGAATTTAAATTAATCTCCATTTCTATTTGATCACTTTTTCATTTCAATAATATTTTTTATAATTAACAGTTTATATTTCCCTATCCAACAAAGTCTCAAATAAGAGAAAATGCAGCATTGCATAAAATAGCCTAAAATCTCCACCACGGGGCATTCAGTCCCAGTAGTAGATCTTTCAAGGAAGAAGGGTTAAATGATTATAAGCAGCTGGTAATTTCTCTGGCAGCTATTTTGGGCTTTTTTTTCTAAGCCAGCCCAAAACAGCTTATTTCTCTTACACCTGGCAACACTAGTTGCTTATTTCACGTTCTACACCTGGCAACACTGGTTCCTAGGTCCGGCGTCCTGTTGCTTGCACTTGACTAGTAGCGACAGAATAGTGGGAACAGAAACGAAACAGACTGAAGACACGGAAAACAAACGGATTTACTGACATTGTGTGAATATTTCCTTTGAATTAAAGGCCAAATCCAACGTAGAAGGTATTTTGTCCGGTGGTTTGTGTCATATAGCGATGCATTTCGCTCCTATTTTGCTCCCAAATCATTTCAAACAGCAATGTAGCAATGTTGTCTATATCCATTGCATTTGTAAGCTAGGCTACGTTAGCCTATGACAAAACTCATAACTTAAGCAGCCTTAGTTGGGATGGCAATTACCGTTATGAATCTGAGAACTGTTAATAATTAATAAAATAGCACCACATAGAATTGCCTTTTAACTCAGCCACATACAATAGCCTAAGTGCCCAAACCGAATGCATGCCAACATTCCGTTTAAAACCGGCTTATTCCTCACCTACAGAAACTTAAGGAAATTAATTGTTTCCTCACATCAGCATGTTATCCAACTCCATTTAAGTCCAGCGATGATAGCTCCAAAAATGAAGAAGTTCTAGCTCACAAGTCTGCAGGTCGCTGCTTGCAGCAGGTGGAACATCTCGCGAATCGGGTGGAGTGCGTGCAGGGGCAGTGGCAGTACCTCATCCGAGCCTGGGGGCAAAGTATTGACGAAGGCCCCCCTACCCAACATGTGTAATGTCACTAGGACCCAATTCTGTACCCCCTCTGTGCCTGTGCCTGGGACAACTGACCCTCCTAGTCCCTTCCTGTGTGTGTTGTACTTGGCATCCGTCAATGCACGTTGCAAACCTTTTAGACATTTTTTTTTATTTTTTATTATTGGCTGGCGCAGGGGCCCTAGGGGGGGCCTGGACCAACCCTACAGGGGCCCAGGCCCACCCTGGCCCCTGTCTAAAAACGCCCATGGCTGTGCTGACTTGGGGTACAGCATGGATGTACTGTCAGCGGGATGTGTATTCCTCATAGTCGCCCTGCGTGCGCATGCAGGAAAGGGCGTGGTGTTTTTTTCCCGCTGAGAATTTAATGACGTCAATTCACCTCCGTGACAACAGGGGGCAAACTAACTCATTCAGTTGAGCCCAGTCCCTAGAATGAATCACAAAGCTAACCAGCTGGCTATGTAAAACGTAATATACCACTAGTAGCCTACTTCTAAAAGTTGGGACATAATTAGATGGTACGACATCAGTTTCTTTTTGGTCAAGTATTACATGAGATTAAATGCAAGACAAACGCCATTTTAAAAGACAATAGACAGCATGAATGGCCATTCACACCTGGGGCCTAGTAGTAGCTAGCCAGCTAAATCAGTCATTACAAACTCAAAGCTAGTTGACTAGCCACCTGAAACGTAATTCTACCACTAACAAAGAGGCTTCTTGCTATTAATTTAAAAAGTTGTGGCGTAATTAGACATGAATGATAGCATACAAGATTCTCTCTTTATTCATGTTTTACAGTTCAGGTGGTTAAAATGCCAAACAAAAGCCGTTTTTAAATACAATACATCTAATGGCCATATTAACAGCTAGCTTAGCAACTGTCAGCCAAACCCATTCAAACTCTACAGGACATTAGCGAACCCTGTTTTAGAAGCTAGCTAGCCACACTACAAATCAACAAAGAGGCTTCTTGCTATTAATTTAAAAAGTTGTGGCGTAATTAGACATGAATGATAGCATACAAGATTCTCTCTTTATTCGTGTTTTACAGTTGAGGTGGTTAAATGAAACAAAAGCCATTTTTAAATACAATAGATAGCCTATCTAATTAACAGCTAGCTTAGCAACTGTCAGCCAAACCCATTCAAACTCTACAGGACATTAGCGAACCCTGTTTTAATGAGCTAGCTGCCACACTACAAAAGAACAAAGAGGCTTCTTTGCTACTACCACACTACAAACATATCATTTTCATGATGGCCTTTTATGGATATTTCTAATTGATTTTTTTTGAAGTTGTACTACTGAAATAAAAAACAGTTCCTCTTCTCCCTGTCAAGTAAACTCCAGTGATTTCCTGCCAAGTCAACTGCATCGTGTTTTTCGTTTTCCTTCAAACCTCCGCGGTAGGGTAGAAGAATAGAACACAACTGACCTATCAGGGCTGAGTTCCCCCCCGGACTGCCGTAAGCGCATTGACCAATCACCGTCTTCAAGCATAGCTCAGCTCACGGACATTTCAGCCTGGGAGAAACATGCGTGTACTGCAGCCAGGGGTCGTTTTGTCGCTGCACAGGGGGGCGCGGTGGCTGCTTCTCTGTGCAGAACCTCCGTGAACGCGCGACTCTGAATCCCCCTTTAGTCCTTCCAAGGAACCACGTAATGTATGATCTTGGCAAAACGTACCATAGATCTTGACTGACCAGTATGATTAATTAAAGGCACTTTATTTTTCTGAACCCACATCATCTTTTTTTCTCACTGTGGTGTTCTGATGCCATACACCTAATGGTCAATCAAGCAAATCAAAAGCCATCTAATTATTACTTTTGATACTGGTGAGCTGAAGTGTTAAAATTAACTGGTTTCAGCCATATACCTGTATGTAAGGTATTACATTGTGTTACATCCCTGATGGCGCAAAACAATTGAACACAGTGTATGCAACAAAGCTCACATGTCAATGTGACCCTGGACTTCATACATCTGTGGCATCGGGTACTCAGCCGAATCACATGAAGCTTACTTGGTTTACATAAATGTAGAAACTTTAAATGTCAATAGAAGCATTAATTGGAGAGTAGATGGTTTGTCCATTAAGCCAAGCCTGATTCATCAGTGAACCATCAGCAGCAACAATGTATGCAATGCTTCGGCTAAATTGAGATGTAAGCATTCTCATATCCAAAGACATGTTTGTAATTGTAAATGCATATGCGTGTGTGTGTGTGTGTGTGTGTGTGTGTGTGTCTGTCTGTCTGTCTGTCTGTCTGTCTGTCTGTCTGTCTGTCTGTCTGTCTGTCTGTCTGTCTGTCTGTCTGTGTGTGTGTGTGTGTGTGTGTGTGTGTGTGTGTGTGTGTGTGTGTGTGTGTGTGTGCGTGTGTGTGTGTGTGTGTGTGTGTGTGTGTGTGCCTAGTTCAACCAGTTAGTACCAGCCAGTAAACAGAAAAGGCTGTTGCCGCTTTGGCCTCCACCATCCCTATTAGCATTCAGTTGGTCACGCTTGTTTTAAGCGCAATGAAAACAATCACAGACTCACAGTGCATCAGTTCAGCGTTGATATAATTCTTCAAAGAAGTTCTGTGTGTGTGTGTGTGTGTGTGTGTGTGTGTGTGTGTGTGTGTGTGTGTGTGTGTGTGTGTGTGTGTGTGTGTGTGTGTGTGTGTGTGTGTGTGTTTGTGTCTGTGTCTGTGTGTGTGTGTGTGTGTGTTTTGTGTATACTCCTTAGATGAATCATTATGCATTGATGGTCTATGATATTATGCAAAAGAGACACAGCGGAACACATAACGATTTGATACGGTTAGAAACATCCCCCGATCTGATTAAGCCCTAATGCGATATGATTTAGCATTGATTCAATACAATTTTGGCCAATTTGACATTTATTGAATGCTTCTAGTTTTATTCTGGCGGAAAGTAAAAATGTATTTAGTGTCTGTGTTGGAAATGCATATTGATGCTCTTTTTCATCAGCTGAAATAGCGAACGATTCAAAAACTGCTCATGCACAAGCACCTCCAACATTTGCATACAGACACGGCGACGGTACATCTGTAACAGCAGTGTATAATAATGCAGTTATGTAAAGACACACTACCGTAGGCCTACCAAGACCGAAAATCAATTCATTGCCATAACAGATTCAAACACAGACATCTGCCAAGCAGACAAGTTAAACAATGAACGCATTTTCATAACGACAAAAAAATGTTTGAGGCAGCGACAAATATACTGGAACAATATCCAGAAGGATATGAAGAGTTGAGATGCAAAAGCCTATAGGTGTATTTTCAGGAATCTTTAGGAATTCATTTTTATATAATAGTAATCAAATCAATCAAAACATGTATTAAAAAATGTTTTTAATATGGACTCAAACTCAACTAAAACCAATAGGGTCCACCTGAAATATCGAAACCCAGCCAATAACGAGAAATACACTTTGCATCTCAACTTTTCATAATAATGCATTCATTGGCAACAATAAGACATACAGACAGACAGGCAAACTGAATGGTCAAAAAATATAACCTTCTTAGCTCAGGATATAAATATAGGTAAAAACAGACAGCTCCGGCCTACCCTTACTTTTAAAACCCCATCAGTAAATAGAGCCGATTTAGCTTCTCCAACACTGCATAACATCGAGCCAATTTAATATATGCACGGCCCCATCGAACTCTGCCATAACTCTGCATGAGACTCAAGCTGCTCCAAGCCGTTGAGACAGACGCCCAGAGACCCAGGGACCCAGAGACCAGGGCTCCTGCTGCTGGGGTCGGGGAGCCGTTTTGGGGGCTTTTGGTCAGGTGACCTCCCGGGCGGCACCCTGGCAGGTGGCCAGCTCAACCCCAGGCACCTCCCAACCTTTCGGACGTCTGCTGAACTTTTGCTTCCTGCTGCTACTTCACCACTCACAGTCCACTGGGTTTTTTTGAATTCACACTTTCAGTAGCCGTCTTCCTCCGTGTGATTCTTATACCGCTCAAGTGCCCAAAGGAAAACACAGCTAACAAGGGGCGCCACCAGAAATGTTGGGCCCCATGGAAGATTTGAATTTTCGGCCCCATTAAGAATCTGTAACACTCCATCCACCCCCCACCCCAGGCATATGTGTGATTAAAAAAATATATTGTGCAAAAGAACAAAATGTTTTCACTGTTGTCACACGCCACACAAATAACATAAACAAGACACTTTTTGAAGGGAGAAAAGGACAAAGGAAGTCTAGTGACTAACAAACAATTAGCTCCTTTGATTCGCTTCCGATAACCCACATCTGTAATTATAATAAACAGTGGCTGATTAGAAAGCCGGGAGTTAAGCATGCTTGAATAATAGGCTGCTTAAAATGAACAGATGTAAGTGAAAAAGTCAAATGAACTGCCTTCCCATGCGCCGCAGTTATAACCAAGCAGCGCGTTGTTTACCTTGCTGTGCGAGATATGATCAATCGTCCCTGTGTTCGTTTTCGACACTGAACATAATGAAGTAAAAATACATGCATATGGAGTAACGCACACGCACGGCACACACACACAATCACACAAATACACATGCACGCACAGCACACACACACACACACACACACACACACGCACACACGCACATACACACACACACACACGCACACACACACACACACACACACACACACACACACACACACACACACACACACACACACACACACACACACACACACACACACACACACACACACACAATTATTCCATTTTGACAAAACAAGCCTCTACACATTAATTATGCTCAATTCTACTTATTTACATAATAACTGGAGCACCACATTCAGTTCATTCTCTAACTCATTTAGTCATTTCCAGATTTTTACACCACAACAAAAAAAGGAACAGCATTTCCCACAATTCCTCTCTCACCTTGTACGTCCTGCTCAGGACAAGACCCCCTGCGTGCCACGTGCCCCCATCATGTGACAAGAGTGAAGGAACTGTGAATTTTCTTTTTTTCAAATTTTCCTCCATTGGCTGCTTGTTCACACTCTGTCATCCAAAGCAAAACACACTCACACGCCTCAAACACACACCAAATATGCTCTCACTTGTTTACATAGGGACAGCCGTGGTCTAGTGGTTAGAGAATTGGTCTTTCAATCTAGGGGCTGCAGGTTCGAACCCCGCCCTGACCTCTCCCTACATCTCCATCCATGGCTGAAGTGCCCTTGAGCAAGGCACCAAACCCCACATTGCTCCAGGGACTGTAATCAATATCCTGAAAAAATAATAACTGTAAGTTGCTTTGAATAAATGAAAGCGTCAGCTAAGTGCAATGTAATGACATAGAAATGAGGGCACCCCATCTAGCTCTTTCTCATTTCCAGATTTGTATTCACCTTTTAACAACACAACAACAACAAAAAAACACACCATTTCCCAGAATTCCCTCTCACCTTGTCCTTCCTCCCTGCTCAGGGGCGAGACCCGCCACTCTGCTCCGCGTGCCCCCTGTCATGTGACCCGGGCGCTGTGAATTGATAGGGCGCACGAGAGAGGCAGTCAGGACCACTTTATCACCTGCAGTTTTGGGCACCGGAGTTAATGGCGCCTATTAATCAAGCGCCGCCGCTTCGGGGAGCTCTAAGAGCTTGGTGACAGACACACCCACCTGCACACGCTTACACACACACGCTTACACACACACGCACACAGACACACAGAAACACACTGCACTGACCCTGCAGCAGTGGTTCACACTTAGTCACACACTCTCGATGTCACACACAAATGGGCGCATGCAAATAAACATTCACACAGGCACACACACACACACACACACACACACACACACACACACACACACACACACACACACACACACACACAGACACACACACACACACACACACACACACACACACACACACACACACACACACACACACACACACTCAACACTCTCCATACTTAGCACTGATTCACATAGGCTATCATATATTGTATTTTTAGGACAAAACAACAAAGCATTACACAAGACAAGACATATCTCCCGCCCCACCCACACACACATGCAAGAACAGTACATACGTATGTACACACAAACACACACATGTGCACATGCATGTACGTACACGCACAGAATTCTGCAACATTGTGTATTATGGCAGCAAAGTAGCACTTTCCATAATGCAGCAAAATGGCTTTTTTTCATAAGGGACACAAGGCACACACACAACCACACACACACACACACACACACACACACACACACACACACACACACACACACACACACACACACACACACACACACACACACACACACACACACACACACACACACACACACACACACACACACACACACACACACTTCCCTCTTACATACACACATGCTCTCTCTGCATGCACTTTCACACCCCCTCTGGCTGTGTAATGCCCCGTGTACATCGGGAGCGACCAACGCGAATGAAGCGACGGAAGTCATTCATTCTCTATGGAGGGTGCGCGACCAGTGCTACCGGAGCGAATTCGCCAGGGGCGAAGCTTCTTGAGCGACCAGGGCGAATTTTGACGATTAAACTCAAGCTAATCTTAAGCGAATTCGCTATGACGCTGTTCGGCGAAAACCAATCGGAACGTTCATATCGAGGAATGTCCCAGGCTGTCAAGACAGAGACGTTATGTGATTAGCTGAATCAAACATGTCAGTGCAGCGTCCAGAGCGAATAAAACGAATTCATGGCGAAACTTCTTCAACTACCCCAGCTACCCGGTCGCGTTGGTAGCGCTTGATGTACACGGGGCATAAGGCATTGTCCCCATCCACATGCTCTTGCTGTCACTGCCTGTCCCCAGTCCCGAAGTCCTGCTGGCAGAGTGTCACCGCCAGGGACGCTGCTCTTCTAGGGCACCGGCTCCTAGACTCATACAGTACAAAGAGGAGTGGGGGTGGGGGGAGAGAAAGGGAGTAAGAGGGAGAGGAGGGGAGAGAAAGAGAGAGAGAGAGATAGATAGAGAGAGAGAGAGAGAAGAGAGAGAGAGAGAGAGAGAGAGATTTACATTTATGGAAGGGGAGAGAGGGAAGGAGCGTGAGAGTTAGAGAGGGAAGAGGGAGAGAGAGGGGGGGGGAGAGAGAGAGAGAGAGAGAGGGAAAGAGGGA
>NC_085868.1:38326627-38334127 GCF_034702125.1 Engraulis encrasicolus
GTGCCAAGTGGTGTTAAGTGTGGAAGGACAGGGTGCGCCATCTGCGGCAAGGCGTTCCTTATGTCATGCCTGTTCTCAAGAACTCTTGACTAGGTTGAGTGACCTGCCCATATGCTTGGTGTATGGCTTGCCTGTTTTGTTTTAGTTCATACATAATATAAACATTATGGTTTTCATTTTGAGTATTATACTTATACATTTTTACAATATTTTATTGTAAATCACAGTTAAACTATTATTATATTCCTATTCAGTGTGTGAGGGCAGCGGTGGACCAGTGGTTAGGGAGATGGACTTTAGATCAGAGGGTTGCAGGTTTTAATTCCACCCTTCCACTCCATATGCCATTCCATGGCTGAGTTGCCCTTGAGTAAGGCACCTAACCACACTGCTCCAGGGACAGTAGCCAATACCCTGTAGTACTTAAAAAAGCTGTAGGCCTATGTCACTTTGGATAAAAGCGTCAGCTAAATGTAATGTAATGTGTGTTTTGATAGTTAGCTCCTTACCTTGGATGGTTTGACCACAGAGACTTTTCTGTATTTGGTAAGGGGCACATCCTGAGGGGGAGAATTATCACCTCACTGAAACGTCAACCCTGAAACCTCCACAGGCCTTAGTATAGTCAGTAGTACACTTTGTAGTACTACTTGTACTTTGTGTACAAGTTTGTTTGTGTGTCTATTTTTATTTATTACTGAGTCAGTCAAAACCAACCCCTGTCTCTCATCGGTCAAATTGTTGCATGGGATCGTTACTCTTTTCATCAGTATTGGTAATAGATAGTCTATAGTACCTTCTACAAGATGATCCAAAACAATTCTATAAAAAATGTATAAGAAGAAAAATGGCAAAATCAAGTCTGACATATTTCGGGAGGGGGGAAAAAACCTGATTTAAAAAGTAAACATGCCGACAGCCAGTGTACGGTAGTTGTTTTGTGGTTTTGACTGACAAGTTGCCGAAGAAATGCACCATGGGAGAACATTTGGAAGCATGAGCGTTTACATCGTTTTTTCGCCCGCAACGCCACTGACATCTTGTTTACAGTAAGATGGCTTGTGTCTCCCTTAGTGATTGTTTTCGCACAGCAACTAGCTGATCTGAGTTTGACACGAAAAGCACAGAACAAAAGCATAATAAATTACTCATACCCTGCTTACATTCATAAATGTTGTATTTTGCAGGGGGTGTTTCAAAAAACGTTTTTATTCAAACAATGGGAGGCCTGGGATTTTGCTGAGATAGAGAGAGAGAGGGATAGCTAAAGAGAGAGGGAAAGAGAGAGAGAGAGAGAGAGAGAGAGAGAGAGAGAGAGAGAGAGAGAGAGAGAGAGAGAGAGAGAGAGAAAGAGAGAGAGAGAGAGAGAGAGAGAGGTGTGTGTGTGTGTCTGTCTGTCTGTCTGTCTGTCTATCTGTCTGTCTGTGTGTGTGTGTGTGTGTGTGTGTGTGTGTGTGTGTGTGTGTGTGTGTGTGTGTGTGTGTGTGTGTGTGTGTGTGTGTGTGTGTGTGTGTATGTGTGTGTGTGTGTGTGTGTGTCTGTCTGGATGTCTGGATGTCTGGATGTTTCTGTCTTTTGATGGGTTAAATGTAGATATCCCCAGGTGTTTTTGGCACAGGTGTGTGCCTGCATTTTCATGTAAGGTGAGGAAGGGAAAGAACATGCTCGTCAGAATGCACACACATGCACACCCCCATAGCCCACCTACACTTACACACATACCCCCGCTAACTCTGTCTCTCTCTCTCTCTCTCTCTCTCTCTCTCTCTCTCTCTCTCTCTCTCTCTCTCTCTCTCTCTCTCTCTCTCTCTCTCTCTCACACACACACACAAGAACACACACACACACACACTCTCTCTCTCTCTCTCTCTCTCTCTCTCTCTCTCTCTCTCTCTCTCTCTCTCTCTCTAAACACACACACACACACACACACACACACACACACACACACACACACACACACACACACACACACACACACACACACACACACACTAGTGCAGCAAATACCTCAAACAATCTTTCACTTGGTGATGCAAGCATCAAATTTGGTTCAGAGGTGTTTCAGACCCTACCCTTTTAGAAAAGGTCGCTATCCAGGTGAAAAAACAAAATGGCGGCCATTTTCCAAGATGGCCGCCAATTGAACTGCTTTTAAATGGCTTTTATGTATATTTTGATTGACTGATCATATTTTGAATATCTATGTATGGAAATATATTATGTTGAGCATGGAAAATTCAATGATACACACAATATTGACAATTATAGTATTTTCATAATTACATGTAAATAAACTAACACTCACTGAATGATTCTAAATATTACAAAAACAGAAGTAGGCCTATAATGATTACATGTTTGTTGTTTGGGTAGGAAAACTCTCTGATGCACATGTTGGATTAGTGATTTTTAGTCCTCCACATTTGCAGGAACATAACTGTGTACAGTTGAGGCTAAAGCAATAGCATTAGCATCTTCCTCGGCAGTCAGTCTTGCATCTACATTTTGTCAGTTGCTGGCAACTCTCCGCAATTGTAGGAAGCTTTGACCAGAGAACTTTCCAGGCCTCACCATCTTTTTGCCACCCCCAGTTGGCAGGGCTTTCAATTTGCATTTTGCACACAGTAGCTCGGCCCCATATACAGGCAGTTTGGCAGCGGACCGTTTAACATGATGGACAAGGGATGCACTTGTCGGTGGAATGGCATCATAGGATCTTTGTTTCCGAGCAAACAAGTCCAGTCTTAACCTCATCAACCTTGTCTGTTGTGCTGTTCTTGTCATACATATTGATGACAAACCTCTCAAGAATATTCAGGTCAGTATCTTCAATTACTTCTGGGTATGAATTGAGCTTTTTGAAGACATGAGTCACATCAGGGCAGACGCCCCATGTTTGCCATGCTGTTTTCTTGCCTTTGCTATGGAAAGCTGATACAACATCACAGCCAGTGAAAGAATGGAAGGACATCATGCTTTTGGATTTCTCTGGCCCAAGATTCAACACAATGTCATGAATTGGCAGCCACCTGATGGAATGACCATGGCCGAATTCGATCCACATCATCTCTAATCCTGCATACTGGAGAATTTCTTTACATGCACTGGCCATACAAAGACTTGAAATTACGTTTCTTACTTTCCCATGCAGACATAGACATAGACTTTAGGTGTGGACTTAGACATAGACAGTACACATACATTACACCTAGAGTACCTATACAGTACCCTTGCAGGCATATAAAGTGCAAGACTGGGCAACAGCAGACATACAGTACATAGAACATGTATTAAAAAGAGGTATTGTTGTGCATTTTCAGTTATGTCCTATTGTGACGATTCTGATATGGTGATAGTAGCATTGTGAAATAATAATACATATAAAGTAAGCAATTGTAATGTGCAATATTTACAACTATAGTTGGTAGCTAGTTTTCCAGTACAGTCAAGTAACAGGCATGAAGCAGCAGCAACATGTGTGTGCATGTTTGTGTGTGCTTTTGAGTTAGTTCAGTGTTGTGTGTGTGTGTGTTTGTTTTTGAGTTAGTGGCACAGTAGAATGTGCAATCACAATTCAGTGTTGAGAGGGGGGGGGGGCTATCAGGGATAGGAGGGCGGGTTAAGAGTTCAGCATCCTGATTGCTTTGGTGTATGAAGGTCTTTGTCAGCCTGGTGGTATGGGAGCAGAGGCACCTGTACCTCTTTCCAGAGGGCAGGAGACTGAACAATTTGTGTGCAGGGTGACTTATGTCCTTGGTGATCATCAGTGCTTTTCGGGTGGGGCGGGTGGTGTAAATGTATTGCAGGGGAGGGAGTGGCGCACCAATGATCTTCTACGCTGTATTCACAATGCGCTGGAGTGTCTTCCTGTTTTGCTCTGTGCAACCTCCTCCTCACACTGTGTCACACAGCTGGCCAGGATGCTCTTGATGGTTCCTCTGTAGAATGCTGTCATGATGGAGGGTGTAGCACTTGCCTTCTTCAGTTTGCACAAAAAGTAGAGGCGCTGTTGGGGCCTTCTTCGCCAGTGATGATGTGTTTGTGGTCCAAGAGAGGTCGTCGCTAATGTGCACTCCAAGGAATTTTGTGCTGCTCACTCTCTCCACAACATCATTGTCGATGGTCAGTGGTAGCAGTTGTTTTTGGCCCCTCTGAAAGTTGACAACAATCTCCTTGGTCTTGTTGACATTCAGCAGGAGGTTGTTGTCCTTGCACTATCTGGCCAGCAAGTCTACTTCTTCTCTGTAGTGAGTCTCGTCACTCTTAGTGATGAGGCCCACTAGTGTTATATCGTACGCAAACTTCATCAGATGGTTAGTGCTGTGGGTCGTTGTGCAGTCATGTGTCAGCAGCGTGAACAGCAGGGGGCTGAGCACGCAACCTTGCGGGGCCCCCGTGCTCAGGGTCAGGGTGATTGAGGTGTTGTTCCCGACACGTACTGCAGCTCAATGGATTTTTAGCAGACATCTTGTGTAATACGGTTAAAGGCCGAGGGTCTATCCTTTTACCACCCAACCGTTCAAATTATCAAAGCACATGAGATATGGGACACAACAAGGTTAAGTCATCTTCTGCCATAGCCGGGCTCCGCCCTACTGGTGACGCAACGCCTTCGGCTCAGCTACACACAGTAGGGCCAGGAGCTTGCTCTCTCCCGCTACATCGGGATCTCCACACACTTTTGTCTGGAACCAATCAACTGTGCATTTCCAACCGTCCTGGGTAGAAATGTGTTCAAGGCAGTGACGTGGTTTAAGCAGAAACGTTCTATTGGGCTAAGAAATGTTTGGTTTAAACTTCGGCACAGCCCTCAACCAGTAGCAAGCCGAGGGAGGCGGGCTAACCAGGCCATGGAATCAAAGTTCATCCTGTATGGAAAACGCTAATCGTTATAGTCCTGGTCAGACCAGAAAACGTGAATCTGAAGTCTATGAAAATTAGGCAACTTCTGCCTTACACCCAGCCCGATCGTTCATCCAGTGTCATTTAAGTCCCGTGCAATCTGTAAACTATCCAGGTAACTGAAGCCCTGTTACCCTTGGCTCGGCTCTCCCACGCTGGCACATCCTGTCAATTCAGGTGCGGCTATCTAACTAAATTTCTAACTACACTAACTACATTTCTAATTAAGCTATATACAGGGTCTTATTGGATAGCATATGGGAGACTATAAATACTAACAACTAAAGTGAGTATACTAAAGAGTTAGTAAACTACAACTACAGCTATTGTACCACAAGCCGACACTGAACCCCATGCTGAGTCTCACAGCAGTGATGTCACCAGTGTACCCTGGTTGTGCTATAACATCACTCTAATACAGAATGTAAACAAAATTGTTTTTACGACATTGTATCCCAATAGTGATGGCAAGGTTAGTATGCATTATTGAATACCTGCTATCGGACAGCTGTATGTCATAAATGTGCATTTTCAGTCATGTAAGGGCTGCCATTTTGAAAAGTGGTGGCCATTTTGTGATTAAATAATGATACTATGAAGTTGTCCTGGTCAGAATGCATACATTTTAATATTTCCATCACTTGGATATCTTGATTACTTGGCATTCTAAGACGAAAACAGCTTTTTTCACCTTTAATGAGGCGGCCATCTTGAAAAATGGCCGCCATCTTGTTTTTTCACCTGGATAGCGACCTTTTCTAAAAGGGTAGGGTCTAAAGCACCTCTGAACCAAATTTGATGCTTGCATCACCAAGTGAAAGATTCTTATGGAATATTGACTTAAGAAGCCTCACTACACACACACACACACACACACACACACACACACACACACACACACCATCACCTTGAAGCCACACACACCTATCTTTTCACATGCACACACACCCTCACTCACATTATGTGCACATGTGTAACCATACATATCAAGGCATATCTATGCATATACACGGACAAAAACACACATATACCGTACACATAAGCAAACATACACAGGTGTGGGCGCACCCACCCACACACACACACACACACACACACACACACACACACACACACACACACACACACACACACACACACACACACACACACACACACACACACACACTTCCAGACATCCACATACCGTATCGCAGAAGCTTGAATGAGACCTGGCAGTCCACTGGCTAGCTGAATAGAACCCATTATATTCTTCCTTATCAGCTTTAAAGCCGTTTCGTTTATCCTGAAAGCTGTCTTCTACAGCAGGCTACCATTGGAGAGCTGCATTCTGACCATCTTTAACGCGTTTACAATCACATACAAAGAGCGAGAGAGAGAGAGAGAGAGAGAGAGAGAGAGAGAGAGAGAGAGAGAGAGAGAGAGAGAGAGAGAAAGAGAAAGAGAAAGAGAGAGAGATAGGTCTATTACAGAGATTTTTCTCAGAGAAAAGTAAGAAATCTACCACCAAAGTATATTTCTGGGATTCTAATGAGACAAGGAATGATACCTGTGTAAGAGTGAACTGTTGGGATGCGGGAAAACACTGGGAGCAACCAGTGGCGGCAATATGTTGATGGGAATTTTAATCCTTGCATTGCGTTAAATTCATCTTGTCTGATGTATCTCAAAGTTGTATTGTATTGACCAAAAACTAATGTTGTAATGGTTTAGTGTATTGCTGTGGTGGTAAAGGTTTTATTGTTAATTGACTAGTACAACGTTCCACAGGTGAAATGGGGGCACATTAAAATGAACCTATACTGGAGCAGACCTAGGGGATGTTTGTATAGTAATAAACATATGAAGAGCTCTTTTCCAAAATGAGATATATCCATTTTATAGAATGTTGGGAAATTGACATTTTTGTATTGGACATTCCATTAAAATGCATTGCAAAATGCATTTTTACAGAGGTTTTGAAGTATGTTCTCAAAATATTTAAATGGAAAGAATTCACACATAGATGATAGGACATCCTAACAGTCAATTCCAATATTAAAATGCAAAAAGTCAAAAATGGTGGATATAGCGTTTTGGAAAAGAGCTCTTCATATATTATTCACGTACAAACGTATTAACTATTCAAGATCAATGAAATATCTCTACATTGCTATGCTCTTTTCTTTGTGAGAAGGAAAGAAACTGTGAGTTACAAAGTATCAATGAAATACACACATTTTATTTATCCTATATTTTTTTACGAACTACAGCAAGACGGATAGGCAGACATTGCTGCCATGACAGTGTGTACACAGCTGAGTCAGTAACATGTGTTTCGTCTGACTTACCCCATAGCTGCTTGCAAAGAAAAAGATTATCCTTAAGGCTGACGGCACTGCTGCCACACATACCGAAGGAATCATTTAGATGTTATCAACAACTCAGACAACCCCGCTACTGGCATTTCCATATGTGGCTATGAGTCACGCGGTGTGCAAATAGATTGACTAAATAGGTCTATTTACACCTTGCGACAGTGAAAGAAGTTGACCTTTTGTTAATGCACTGAAGCATAGCAAGCTATATAGCCGGCATAATGGGCTCTAGCATGTC
>NC_085868.1:38336627-38346627 GCF_034702125.1 Engraulis encrasicolus
TCAGCTGCCATTTGAAACGTAGGTCGTGTGACGTCTCCAAATGTGTTACTTTTCTAAGCTTGTGTGGTATCGGATACGATGCCATGTTACAGCTTGTTGGTTCGGGGTGCCTTGAAATGTATCATGAATTGAAAGGGTGCCTCGCCTAAAGAAAGGTTGAGAAACACTGGTCCATGGACACGGATTGGGTCCCCATTCGTCATTGCATTATATATCTTGAGAGGAGGTTGATTTTAGATGACTGTCCAGGGCCCAACCAAACCTATCAGGGGCCCTGACTTTTGATCTTAAAGGGACAGTTTGGTCAATTTCAACATGCAGTTGTATTGCTCACGCTACCCTTGACTTGTCAGTACCTGGTGATGCCACATTTTTCGGCTCAGCCCTTTCCGAGATATGAGCAATTCTAATGGGGGCAGCGTTTGTTTACATTTTTTTAAAAAGAAACATAGGCCAACTCCAAATATTTTCCCAAAAGGTACTGCTGTTTGCTAGTTGTCTGCTGATGTTTTATAACCTTTTGGATGTTTTTGGAAATAAATAAAAATGTTTTTTTGAAATGTAAACAAAGAGCTGCCCCCATTACAATGACCAGGATCTCGGAAACGGCTGAAGAAGAAGAAAAAAAATCTCAGGCACTGACAAGTCCAGGGTAGTGTGAGCATTACAACTGCATGTTGAAATTGACCAAACTGTCCCTTTAAGAGGTGTGGCTTGCGTGGATTGGGTGCTCCATTACTACATTTCACCAGTGGCACCAGTTGCCCATCCCCTGTACCATATGGGGATACAGGGGTAGTCATGATTGTGTCAACACAGTATCAACCCAACTCGTCAATTTCTGACTAGCTTTGACTACCTTTCCCTAACCCTAACTGTCAGTGAGGTTATGCCGCCACAAAGAGGCGTCTTTGTAAGTGCACGTCACGTCGTAAATTGCAGTCTGGACAAAGGTAGTCAGAAATTGACGAGTTGGGATGATCTGTAGATTGTGTATGATCTCTCTACTTTAAACATATCAGGACCATGGACAGCTACCAAGTCAAACATGTATGTACACTAGGGGCCAATGATTTAGTACCATGTTTCTTGACTGCACCATGCAAGGTCATTGCAAAGGTCTGGGCCAACTCCAACAATCACTCGCACATTAACGCCTTGTAAGTCTCATGGAAGTTGCATGGTATGCACATGGATGGGCAGAAAATAGGTGGTTATTACTGAACAATTACAGTACTCGCACAGGCAAAATTGTGAAATCACAGGTATGACATCTGAAAATGAAGAGTATAGATGCAAAACCCCCTAACTCCATTTCTGAAGATCTGTACTTCTATATTTGTAGAGAACCCCGTTGTTGTTTTGGTTTACATTTATGTACTTGATAATACATATAAATAGTTATATTACTTAAATAAAATACAAAAATATGCAATTTTGATAGCTTTGTATTAAATAAAAATGAATTAAGATTATTTTCTGAAAAGGCACTTAGGGGGTTTTGCATCTGAACTCTTCAAATGTACAGTTTAGCTTCAAATTATTTCAGCAATTGTTTCATACACAATATTATCAGTACAGTTATGACTTTAACAATGTGACAACTGCAGTGGTGTGCTGCTACGTATAGTCTAAACAGTTGTAGTGTAACAATCAGAGCATTCGGGCCTGCAGGATTACAGTCAAGTCCATCTAGACATGTTTGGGTATGTTCCATCTCCCTCTGGGTATATTAAAAATGGCACAGAATGAATGTCTCTGAATTTCCTTTCCGTCTGCGTGCCAAACCTTGTCAAATTTTTAGCCTTTGACTGGTGCGAGCAGCCCGGCTGAAGGGAAATCAATGAACAGCGAATCCGATCGCATCTGTGTGGCGTCTTGTTAAATGAACACTGCTACTACTGCTTTGTAACAACGTTTGTCAGAGCTGTCATAGATCAATGTTTTTGGACCACCTGTACACTATCGCTACTTTTATGAAGTGCCACAGACCAATTCACTCCGTTTTGTTTTCACTATAATAAATAGAATGGGATCCTTCATGCACACAGCAGTTTAGAGACTTGAATTTAACACCCATTGTGTTGATCCAAGTCTCTGAGCGTTGAATTACTCTAACACTGAGCAATTTACTGCTCGCCCTGAACATTTCTGTTAAGAAATTAACAAGCCTGCAGAGAACAGCGTGACACAGAAGTGCCGTTAATGATCGCTGAGTGTGAAAGTCATTAGCCCGCAGGACAAAAGGCGGGGTGGTTACTTTGTGCAAGTCAATAGACATGCTGGAGCCGAGCCACACTGATGATGTCAGGAACATAGCGGCAACATCCTTTGCTGATGGGAGAAATAGGCATATAAAAGAACACACTATATATTCCATACACTATTAATGCAGTAGTCTATAGCATTAATGCTTCTTTTTCATGAATACTATATTCTCTTGCGCAATAGAATTTCTTGCCATCATAGGGGTGATCAGGGAAATAAGCTTTGGGGCTTTTTGTGTGTCATCCCTGGGTATTTGTTCATTATATACACAGGACAAACTCCAGTGTTAATTCAACACTATTCTGAGAACATATGGCCCTATTTCAGTGGTTCTCAAACTTTTCGTGTGAAGTACCACCTGAGAAAATATTGAGCCCTCCAAGTATCACCTTGACAACCAACATTAGAATATTGCAGTAAAGGCCTTCCATATTCACTTTGCCAGTCAATACAGGAGAGGTTCATAATGGCATCAACAGCTACGGTCACATTCAGTGCAAGTTTGTTTTCAAATTTCTTGCTTGCCCACTATTATTCTGCATTATGTTTTCTGATTCATACAGTTCAATATTGCAAGATGTGAGACCAAAGAGACACTTTCGACTGCAACAACTTGATCAGCTTTCAAATCAATTCACAAAAAATGAATTCTTCCAAGTACCACCAGAGATGTCTCAAGTACCACCAGTGGTACGCGTACCACAGTTTGCGCACCACTGACCTATTTGAAAGTGTCGATTCAACTCTCAAAGATTTGAAATAGCACTAAATACATTGAGACCATATACATATACTCAGAATATTATTGAATCAACCCATTGCCTTTTTTCATTGTTGTATAAATTATGGCTAAAGGTGACTGTTCCACATTTCTGTCCCGCAGTAAACCAATAATAGTCAAATAAAATCAATCAATCTAGGACTAGGAATGGCTATCAGGTTTTGACATAAGGGAGGTTTGGACTGGGGTGCATTTATAGATGTGTTTTAGCACCCGCTCGCTCTCTCTCTCTCTCTCTCTCTCTCTCTCTCTCTCTCTCTCTCTCTCTCTCTCTCTCTCTCTCTCTCTGTTTATCTGTGTCTTGTTGACTCTGTATGTCTGTGTGTGTGTGTGTGTGTGTGTGTGTGTGTGTGTGTGTGTGTGTGTGTGTGTGTGTGTGTGTGTGTGTGTGCGTGTCCGTGTGCGTGTGCGTGTGTGTGTTGTGTGTGTGTGTGTGTGTGTGTGTGTGTGTGTATTTCTTCCTTTCTCTGTGTGTGAGTGCGTTGTTGTTGTGCATGTGCAAGCTATCAGCGCGGCAGACTGTGTGAGAGCAGTCAGTGCACATTTATCCCCAGCTGCCGGTATCACTGGCCTCCTGTCACTCAGAGAGCCACTGGAATCACACACATGAGCGCCGCCCGCTGCACACAACAGCCAGGCGCCGGCACCTGACAATCGTGCCAGACAAACAGCACACCACACATACACATGCACACATACACATGGCCGTAGCCAGGAATTTGAAATAAGGGAGGTCCATAGTGCACGCGCAGCCCGCCAGAAATGTTTTAAAGGTGCACTGTGTAGGATGTTGCCCTGAGTATCTATTGTAACTATGTTGCTCATTGAAACTATGCTGTCTTTTGCCAATTTTGGTCTTTTCATGAATATCTGCTAAATAATGAACTAATATTTACTAGTATGACCACAGTTTACAGTATGTTTTGCAGCTGAAAAGATTTCTGGAAATTCAAAATGGCGAACAATGGAGAAGATCCCCTTTTTCATGTATGAAAAATATTATTTTCTCTAAAAATAAGGGAGGTCCGGACCTCCCTTACCTCATATGTGGCTACGGCCATGCACATACACCACACACGCGCGCGCACACACAAACACACACATACATGCGCGTGTGCGCACACACACGCACACACGCACACACACACACATACACACACACACATGCACGCAATCTCTGCCTCTCTTCTTCTCCTACTCCACCTCTCCACACCCCTTGACCCCCCAACCCACCCCACACCAACCTCCATTTCCTCCCTGTACGCCCTGACCCTGCTAACTGGGCCACACAGACACAGACACACACACACACACACGCACGCACGCACGCACGCACACACGCAAACACACACACCCAGACGGGTACAGGTCTTTTCGTCTAATGGATTCTTGAGAGGGGACTATTCGAACAAAACGTTGGACCGTTCGTATAAGGCAGAGGATCTTTCGTCTACCGCAAAAGCCTACGAAAGGTCCTTAAAATTGAACTAAAGATCCTTAGGTTCCAACTAAACGTCCCTTCAGCCTGCCTATATTAGAAATGTAAATCAGCTTTTTTAATGCTCATTTTAACGGGTTTTCTTCAGCCTGCCTATATTAGAAATGTAAATCAGCTTTTTTAATGCTCATTTTAAGGGTTTTGTTTATTTAAATATGTAAATCAGCTGTTAAGTTTTGTTTTTTGTTGATTTAAACATGTAAATCTATAAATAAAATGTACTTACTCATTTTAACTGGTAGGGCTATGTTGTTGGTTTTTTAACGTTTACGTCGTTACATTTTTTGACAATTTACGTTTACGCCCTTACATTTTTTGACAATTATCTAGACAATATTTGAGAAGCTTTTTTTTCACTTTTACGCCGTTACTTTACTCCCATCTGCGGGCAGAGAGGCGGGACCAAGCACAGCCTGCTCGCTTTGAATCAAAGCAGGGCGGTTTAATGTGTCTAGAAGTAGGCTATTGACCCTTGTGCTCGCTTTGAATCAGAGCAGCGCGCGTCTAGGCTGTAGACTATAGTGCATCTAGAAGTAGGCTATTGACCATTGAGCACATTGTCATGCAGCGAGTTTTCTGACTTTCCGTTAACTTTTTAGATGCGAAGCACCAGCAACAAGAGAAAGCTGTCTCCCGACACTTTGATGTTTCTGATTCTGAATGACAACAAATAGTTCGCGCATGAGCCAGAAAACAATATAGGTCCCTAACAGTGTTGAAAACATTACAGAACCCATGCACCTGTGTTAAGCCCATGGCTACAGTAGAGAGAGAGAGAGAGAGAGAGAGAGAGAGAGAGAGAGAGAGAGAGAGAGAGAGAGAGAGAGACAGGAGAGAGAGAGAGAGAGAGAGAGAGAGAGAGAAGTTAAATCGCTACGTTAACACTGCACAGGAGCGCGTTCTCTCTCCGCCGCGTCTTTGCATGAACAAATGAAATGGTAATTGAATAATAGTTTGCCAGTATTGCAGGGTGTATTAAACCCAGTGTACGTTGGGGTGCAAGGGAGAGCAAGGAAGAGAGCAGCATCTGTGATTAACCGCTTCGAAATGTGTGCGTAAAACCTGCTGTTAACCAGTGGGTTTTGTGACGCTTGAAGTGTACCGCATTAAAAAAAAAGCTTTGTTTGATGTCGTGTTTGTATTTTACTTTGACGTTGCCTATAGTCCTCAGTTTATGGGTATTTTCAGTTGACCCCCTACACGTTTTCTTTCTGTCATGTAGGGTATTGTAAATAAATCGACCGTATTTTTTTTATCATTTTGATTTCGGACTTAATTTAGCCCTTCAATCACCCCTCTCCAATTGCAAACTTTACCCTGATAGAAGAGCATTCGCTACCCTGCACGTACTCGTTAAGCACTTATTGTCTGACTGATTTTGGCTGCTGCGAATAAGGTAGGTCTATCTTATAAAAAAAGGGTCTGTCGTCGTTTTGGCTGAAGGTTGACACCACGAACCAGATGACAATTGCAGTCTTGCCGCGGGTCTTGAACAGTGCTCTCTCTTTCCGATTCAGATTGCTTCTTCTGAGAAGGCAACTGGCTACCGCAGGAGAGGGGAAAGGTGGCAATATTATCCACAAGCTTGTTGGATAAATTGTGTTTAGCCTATCACAGATGAGGTTCTGGAATATTTTGTAGTGCATGGAACATTGACAAGGAAAGGTAGCTATTATATCCTCGTGAATAGGTCTTCGACTTTTCAAAATGCATCCTCTCAACATTCAACATGTAAATGGGTTATTCTGTAGTCCAACGCTATCCTGGCAGGAGAATCATTCGTTACAAATACTGCATACACACTCAGCAATTGTGTCTGTTGGTTTTTGCCCTCCAGGTCTTCATAAAAGCATCTACCACCGCTGTGATAATTTGACTACACACCGCTGAACAGTTAACAGTTTTTTAGGCTACTGTATTGACAATTGCAGTCATGCCGCTTGTCTTGAACTGTCTCTTCCCGTTCCATATTGTGACAGCCAGATGAGAAGCGCAAAGGTGGGGGCTATCCGCGATCGCGGAGGAAAGGTGTCAATATCCATAGCCTAACCCTTGAACTGTGGAGCAATTACATATTGTTTAGGTTCTTGAATACTTGGAATTAGCATGGAATTAATTTTCCATTAATAAGGAAACGTGTAAGATTTATCCTCAATCCTCCCCGATAATGTTTTGTCATAGGCCTAATGTTAATGCCCTCCCCAACACACATCCACAGTACAATATTGCGACACACGCTTGGCACAATGATAGGCCTACTAAATGAGTTCAATGTTCTTGCAACACTTTTCCCAAGAAAAGTCAGTTTTCATTTCGAGATTCCAGAGCAAATCAGCTGGTACTGCGCTGCTCGCTTGCTGGACAATAAACGTTGAACTGAACCGTGTTGTGTGCGTGTGTGGCTATGTGTGTACCATCGCATGTCCATGATCGTCCGTGCTCTTATCATGCAAATGACATGTCATGCAGGCAAGGGCGTCCGTTTGATTTCAAAAGTGCTGGCCCGGACAATTACCATAAACCCGAGTAAGGTTTGAAAAGTGCTGGGTACAAGGCTACTTCCGATTTGAGGTTTCATGATAAATAGCCTAATACGCATTGGCGTATTGACGCATAATGTGGCCATATTAAAAATTAAAAGCCATCTGCGCTGTCTTGTTTATTTCTGATATCCTGCGCTGAAGTCATCTTTATCATACATATTATTAATGCAACGGTAACTGAGTGGTTAACCCATCATAGCCTTGCATAATGGTGCACGTCAATTTGTTGTCATAACTTCGCTCTGTCCCTTTTGATTTCCTCAAGCAATTCATCCCTTTTGTCATTGTCCCTGTTTTACTGTTAGTCTTACGGACCTAGGGCGTATAGAAACACCAGCAACAAGAGAATGCTGTCTGCCGACACTTTGATGTTTCTGATTCTGGATGACAACAAAGTTCGCGCATGAGCCATAACACTATTTATTATATGGTTGTGACGTCATCTGTCGAATGCTCCATTCATTTCAACGGGGCTCCCCAACGTTAGGACGTCTGTTATTTTTCGATAACGGACGGGTTGGTCTATAACAGACCGCTGTCAATGGCAACAAGACTTTTCACTGCTAAAGCGACTTTTCAACAAGACTCTAATCAGCTGCTGTGATAGACAGCACCCGTTGTCCTGGCTACCGCTGTGTCAATGGCAACAAGACGTTCACTGCTAAAGCCACTGGCTTGTATACAAGTCAGTGGCTAAAGCGAATGTTTCATATCACTCCGCAGGGGGTCCGGTCTTTTGTCACTCTAATCAGCTGCTGTGATAGACAACACCTGTTGTCCTGGCTAGCCTACCTAGCTGTTGCCTAGCGGTGTTCCACAACGGCACTGTTTTGTTTTGCGCAGCAACAATCTTAACAATAGGTCTAAAGAAATGTCCCCGCATGTGTGAATCATTTAAGTATATCCATATAATAAGCGGGTTAACTTTCGGCGAGTCGGTCGCTTTGTGGAATAGCAGCACTCCGCTCCGCGTCGGGGTCTAAAGATTCTCTCTGTCGTGCTGCTATTCCACGGTAGCGACCTTCTCGCCGAACGTTAACCCTTACATAACATTGAAAACATTACAGAACCCATGCACCTGTGTTAAGTCCATGGCTACAGTAAAGAGAGAGAGAGAGAGAGAGAGAGAGAGAGAGAGAGAGAGAGAGAGAGAGAGAGAGAGAAGTTAAATCGTTACATTAACACTGCATAGGAGCGCTCTCTCTCTCTCTCTCTCTCTCTCTCTCTCTCTCTCTGCCCGGCGAGGCAATGTTCTTGCAATAGTTTTATTCATTGAATAAGCTGGTAGCTGCCTATTTTGTTTCATATGTCTTTTATTGTTGGAAATCGTCCATCGACCCAGACAGGCTGCCTTATAGGCCTATTATTCCCGTGTGTGGCAGTTGATTATTAGCCAACTGTAGGCTGTGCATTGTTGGTTGATGCAATATTGTCTGTGCAGGTCACTGTTGGTCAGTTCTGGGAAGGTTTATGCCTACATACTACCAATGTCAGATTTTAATGGAATGACATGTCTCGCCCCTCTTCCAAACTGACACCAGACAGAAAAGATAGGCTACTTTAAAACATTAACATGACTCCATGTTCAAATAGAACCGAAAACAGTTGCAGAGACTGTTTCCTGCAGTGTTTCTCAACCTTTTTTTTAGGCAAGGCACCCTTTCAATTAATGAAAAATTAAGGCACCCCAAACCAACAAGCCGTAACATGGCATCGCATCCGATAACACACAAGCTTAGAAAAGTAACACATTTGGAGACGTCACACGACCTAGGTTCGAAGTTGCAGCTGACTGGGGCTACCTATATTTACTTTAGGCTATTGTGCGTAGATAGCAGATGAAATATTCCACTGACCAGCATTAACTTATCAATTTAGTCAAATATCTATTATATCATTCTACATAATTTATTTATCAGCCACGTTTCCAGGGCACCCCTGAAGGGTTAAAGTATTCGCTAATGGGCATGAAGTCTTGTCATGCAAATGACCTGCCGTGTTCAGGGGAAGTCATCCACCCTCCCACATAGAAGGCAACGCTTTCAACAAAGCCACGCAGAGTGGACAGTTGAATGCTGCTTGAAATAAGTCCATAATGAATAAAATATTACGCGCAACGTCTACAAGAGAAGTAATGGTTATTATTACCGTTGCGCATAAAGATGAGGAAAAGATGGATGGATGCTGTCCTACGGTCTGCTGTCCGTCAAACAGTCTACACGACATCTTCATTAAAGTCGTTAAAAAAGTACTTGTCAACAAAATCATGCCCCCGGAAAAATAAATAAAGTGCTTGCATTGACACGCTGTTGTTTTAATTTCGCATTTCTTTCATGTCCACTTAGTATGCTTTATCCAATTAGCCATGGATGCAGGATCATTCACTGGACTGGACACTATTGTAAGAGGTGAAATAGACCACGATTCAGGAACGACAGACAACAGGAGTAAAGGTTATGGTAGTTTTATTTTTACAATTTCATAAAATACAATTAGGAGGGAAAAACCCCACAATATCCATGCAGCCAGCAGCGTCTGTAAACTGCTATCGTCTTTGAATAAATGAATCACAATCTGGAGACACTCGGACGATAGTAGCCTACAAAAGTTAAGTTAAGTTACACATTCAGTCACTGCTGCCGGACGTTGGCTCGTCGATTACTTAATTCAACTATAACACGCGAAATAGCCTACCCAAATGCAACTTACCTACAGTTCCCAAAGCGACCGGCCGCACGCAATGGATACCTACTGCCTACGTCCCGGCACGACAGCTTGTAGACAGTTCAGCAGCCCCTGCCCCACCCCAGCGCTTAGCGCACAAGTCTACACTATTGTCCAAGTGTTGTTATTTCAAGAAAGCAAACTGTCACTGTCCGCCGGCCGCTGTCGTGACATCTTTTATTAACA
>NC_085868.1:38351627-38409127 GCF_034702125.1 Engraulis encrasicolus
CTGGTGGAGGAGCAAGAAGACGCCTCGTACATCATTGAGCAGCAAATGAGAATTGCGATGCCACGCCGGCGCGTCTCATTTCAGTACAGTTTCCCCAGCCTGTCTGCCTGCAGTGCAGGCCTGCCGTCTCATTTGCGTTCTTTGTTCACTGGCGTACATAATTAACGTTAACAGGCTGGCAGGACATCAATTTCCCCCGACTGCCTAATTGTCTTTAAAATTGACAAAATTGCACAGCACAGCCCTAATGAAAGGTCGATATTCTGATGTTCAGTGACTCACTCAAACTACCTTTTTCCACCCCACTAAACTCTTTGAAATGTTTTGTTTATTTAAAATCAACAATCACTCCAATGCGAGTTCCCCCACCACGCTCACTGTGAACAATCTACACATTTTGTGCACACGGTTTACCTCGTCAAGATAAATCCATTAACAGGAGACATTTCTGTACATCCATACCATTGCACACAGCCTATCCATTTTCAGTTTTCAAATGCACAAACACAAATAAGGATGCATGAAATAAGAATGCAGAGGGCCTATCCATATTCAAACACCTCTAATGACAGTGTCTGGTCCCATTGCGGTGTGACCGGCCAGACAGCGCAGTGTAAAAAATCATTTGCAACACTGCCAAGTTTTTGGATAAGATCTGGCAGAGGTCCCCCATTTTCCAGCCCTTTTGTTATATTCTTTATTTTTCGTGGCCCGGCCCATAACATTCTCAAAGCCCAGGTAATTGCATTTTAATCAACGATTAACATAAAGCCATAAATCAAACAGCTAGCCCTTGACGAAGGTGAGGTCTCGGTTGACTGTGGTGGGTGGTGGCATGACGGTGGACCGCTTGGTGCAGGCCGACTGAGCTCTCATGACCTCTTCTGTACCTAACTGGGGGCCACACACACACACACACACACACACACACACACACACACACACACACACACATCCTGATTAGGTGTCAGGCAGATTTACAGACGTATGCGGTGGACTTGGGATGACATAGGGCATGGCACACGATAAAAGAGCTCTGATGCGCACCTTGATTGTGACCAAATGAGAGTGCATGGAGCGTGCTGCACATGTTGGGTTAAACCTTCACAGGAAAAATGCAGTGTGAAATAAACACTTAGAGAGTGCTCCTTGACCAAATACAGTCTACATAAGATGTTGAACCAACTATCAAAGTGTTGAAGTAACACTGCGGTTTTTACATTGTTGGAGCAGAGACCATGGCAGGTTGTTTAGATGCAAATGGTAGGTATACTGCAGATTTTTATCGTAGCCTTTCAGGAACAACTCAGACAAATTATTTTGAACAATTTACATGTTCAGTTAATTGACATGTTGGGTCTACACAAGCTCAGTTATGCATCCATTTATGGCTACCTGTACATTTATATTCATTGAAAAGTTGCATAACATGGTATTGACCTTTACAGAAAATAATAAGTCCATAAATAGTAATTCTCATCCGCCTTTTTCATTGTTCGAGCCAGGGGAAGTAATTGAGTCAATAGAGACCAGAGATATACTGTAGATGTAGCATGATATGAAATTAATGTTTTGCAAATTGTATTCATCTGCTTGGAAAATCCATATCTGAAAGGCCACATTTGAGTGAAAGTCTGGTATAAATATCAATACATGTAAATAAATTAAAAACTAATCCTATAGTTGGTCTAACTAAAACCAAGGTCCTCCTGATCAATGGTGATGAACCACTACCTCACAGCATCTCTGGTCTAAAACACCGACATAGTCAAGTAAATGTAAATTGGAATGATATACATATGACAGTACCAAATGAAAATCTAGCTCGCTCAATCAACAGCGCTCAATAAGGAGTATAGGGTACAGTTGCGAAAGGACCCTGGACGGATTCAAACCAAGGTCTCCATTGGCAATGTAGCTCAAATATGTGCATATTAGTGCGTTGCACCACAGCATCCCCAGCAGATTTTTTTTAAAAGTATATCTTAACCTGTTTGCACAGAGCCTATCTTATTGACAACTTTATTGTCACCAAAATTATAATGACCAAGTCTTAATCTGTTACTTAAAGATTCTTGGAAATGACATAGCAATGTTATTATGATTTATTATATGGTGTGACGTCATCGGTCGAATGCTCCATTCATTTCAACGGGGCTCCCCAACGTTCGCACGTCTGTTATTTTTCGATAACGGACGGGTTGGTCTATAACAGACCGCTGTCAATGGCAACAAGACTTTTCACTGCTAAAGCGACTTTTCAACAAGACTCTAATCAGCTGCTGTGATAGACAACACCTGTTGTCCTGGCTACCTAGCTGTTGCCTAGCGGTGTTCCACAACGGCACTGTTTTGTTTTTGCGCAGCAACAATCTTTTGACATTAAAAACTATAATAGGCCTAAAGAAATGTCCCCGCCATGTGTGAATCATTTAAGTATATCCATATAATAAGCGGGTTAACTTTCGGCGAGTCGGTCGCTTTGTGGAATAGCAGCACTTCAGAGAGAACAAGACCCCTCCGCTCCGCGTCGGGGTCTAAAGATTCTCTCTGTCGTGCTGCTATTCCACGGTAGCGACCTTCTCGCCGAACGTTAAACCTTACGTAATTGAGTCTTTTCAGCAAATAGTGAACAGGCCCGCTTGCAGGGCCCATCTGCACAAAAAGCCTACGGGTATTTTGAACCTTTGTTGAGATAAGACAGTGAAGATTTTTGACAGTAAAGTAGTGGGGGAGAGAAACTGGGTAGGATTGGGAAGTGAGCAGGGCTGGACTTGAACCCGGGCTCCCAATTATGGTACAGTGCATTAAAGTGAAAAAAAAAAAGTGAAAGTCCATTGGGAAACTCCAACTCCCATTGTCATTGTGACACAGCACTCCACAGCACACAAGTGAACACTGCACACTGCACACTGCACACAACGAAATTGCATTTATGCCTCACCCGTGCAAGGGGGCAGCCCTCAGTGGCGCCCCATGGGGAGCAGTGCGGTGGGACGGTACCATGCTCAGGGTACCTCAGTCATGGAGGAGGATGGGGGAGAACACTGGTTGATTACTCCCCCCACCAACCTGGCGAGTCGGGAGTCGAACCGGCAACCTCTGGGATGCAAGTCTGACGCCCTAACCGCTCACCCATGACTGCCCTAGGGCTGTGCACCACAGCATTCCAGGCAGCACACTTTTAAAGGTGTCAGAATGGAGGTTTTTACTAATGATCTGTGCTATCTGTGGCCCACAGTGGAACAAGAGATGCATGACCACTAATCTGTTCCACACATTAAGGAAACCAAAACAAGTTTCCCTTGAGAATTTCACAAAAGAATGACACAGAGATTGTATTTATTGTGTTTATTATTGTGTGTGTTTGGGGAGGGGGTGATGGGGGGGGGTGGCTGGGGAATGTGCAATGGTGTGGAAATGCTAAGGTAGGGATATTGATAGGGCAGGGTCAGTAGGTTAGGACATCCAATGTTTCTGAGCCTTTGTTTTGTCTATTCTTGAATTTCTTATTTCTCAGTACTTTTATCTGTTTTGTTTTTTGTTGGTGTTGTCCTTTTATGTCTTTTTGTACTGCTGCAACCACCCTGTCTCCGAGAAAATATTCTCCCTGGTGGAGAATAACCTTTAAGAGTGTACCGTCACACCGGTGTGACGGGAATGTTCGGGCAGTGAAAGTTCTATAGAATTCTGGGCGTCATTCAATACAATATGGAATTGTAGAATCTTGCATTGTTATAGAACACATTCTTTTTATAGAATGCTCAAAAACCCACACTCTTAAAGGATAATAAAGCAACAAATAAAGCAATAAAGCAAATTTCACCTTTGTCACCTTTATACAGGGTATGATGTATCTTGAGGAGAGACGACTGGTGCACAGGGATCTTGCCGCCCGAAATGTTCTGGTGAAATCGCCCAATCACATCATGATAACCGACTTTGGCCTTGCCCGGCTGTTGGACGCAGACGAGAAAGAGTACAACGCAGATGGAGGAAAGGTTGGTGTGGTGTGGACATATATTGGATTTTTTTTTCGGCCTTCTCATTAACTCGACCTCAGATAAAGCCATTTTATTATGACAAAAGGCCAAAAGTAGCAATTTGGCCGGATGTTATCTTTGGTGGCTGTAATTAAACAAAAATTGACGGAAGTTTGATTGACCAAACTTTTGTCAAGTGACAAGTGGCTGTTTCAGCTATTAATTGATACCAAAAATCAATGACAATTACACAAAAAAATTTAGTTAAATGAACTTCTGAAATCCTCTGCCCCCCTGGGACGAGATGCGCCATGAAGCATGTCAGAAGAATGAATGAATGCATGAAGGACTGAATGAATGAATGAATGAATGAATGAATGAATGAATGAATGAATGAATGAATGAATGAATGCATCGGCTAAAAGATTATAATACATTTCCCACAGATGCCTATTAAGTGGATGGCTTTGGAGTGCATTCACTACAGGAAGTTTACCCATCAGAGCGATGTGTGGAGCTATGGTGAGTACATTACCAGTTTATCTTCTCAGTCACGTCAGAAGCCATTCCTTGTCCTGGCATTACATAGCCATGGGATACACATAAGTATATCAATGTTTTTTGCTGTTGCTGTTTTTCTGTTGTAGTTTATTTCTGTTGTAATTTGTTGAAGTAAATTATTATCTACCGTATATATAGTATTATTTGAAGACTTTCCTGAGAAAGAATATGGAAGTAATAAATAAAAATAATCAAGCTCATTCTGTTACCAATTGGTATCATATCCTTGAAATCTGTTGTGCACTTTTAAGTTTTATTATCACATTGATGTGATACTAGGACAATCAAAAAGATGAGGCGCACACAAGGCTTGCAGGTTCAAAAAGTGTATTGTGTCCGACAAATTAACAAAAGAAGTCAACGGAAAATATCTGGAGCTGGACTTTCTTTGTTTCCTTACCACATTGATGTGATAAAACATTGATCTTTATGTGTTTTGTCTGTTGTACAGGAGTTACCATATGGGAGCTGATGACGTTTGGTGGGAAGCCGTATGACGGCATCCCCACGCGAGAGATCCCCGACATCCTGGAGAAGGGGGAGCGTCTGCCACAGCCCCCCATCTGCACCATAGACGTCTACATGGTCATGGTCAAATGTACGTATGGGTCATTTTATTTCCTGCCTTTTTTACTATAGGATCAAGGAAGGGGAACTCGCACACCTTGTATGCCAATGCAATAATTTCCTTTTATTGCATGTTTCGAAAAAAAAAAAAAAAAGTGCTACCCAAGTGAACAGTGCAAACGTTTCGGTCCCATTCAGCCCATCCTCAGTGCCTTTTTTACTGGCATCAATAACAGGGCCGGAGCTATAGGGAGGGCGAGCAGGGCATTTGCCCCTGGGCCCAGGTCACCCTTGTATTGGTGGTGGGGGCCCAATTATGATCTTGTCAGGTCATATAGGGGGCCCAATAAGTGTTTTGTCCTAGGGCCCTGTGGACAATTGTTCCGCCACTGATCAATAATAGCACAGAGAGTAAAATATTGCTGCATATTAGTGCAACTTTAATCCTGTTGGGAGATTAATGAGACATGAAGCTGCTTGAACTTGCCACCACTCTCGTTGGTACCCGTGTGGTGAAAAAAGAGATCTTAAATCGCAATTTTTAACAAAAAGTCATAATAATCACATCATTTTGTTGCTATCAGATAAGCATAATAATTATTCTACAATATCTCCTGCCTTTGCCCTCTTACTGAGTTTTAGTTTTAATGAAAGGAAAATTTATTCACAATGCTTTATTTGTCCTAACGGAGATTCATTAACATGTGTTTTGAACTGACTGATATTCTGCTGTATAATAGTTTCCGTCTTTTGGAATGATAAGGAAAACTTGCATCATGTCACCATTAGAGATCCTTTTTTCGATGTTGATGAAATCCACCAGTTGAAATGGATTTTTAAATGGAATCATTTGCAATCGCATGAAAGTGATGCAAGATATTCAATAGATGACATGCAAGGTCACGGAGCATATGGCCTGCTCCTCTTTCATATGCACACAAAGAAGCCTATACGACTGTGGAGAGGCAAAGCAGCAGGTGGAGTGACCGGTCACGCACACACACACACACACACACACACACACACACACACACACACACACACACACACACACACATACATACACACACACATACACACACACACACACACACACACACACACACACACGCACACACACGCACACACACACATTCTGTACATACACACACACACACACACACACACACACACACACACACACACACACACACACACACACACACACACACACACACACACACACACACACACACACAATCACACACACAATCACACACACACACAATGTGAACACAATACGAGATTGGCAACACCTCACCCGAGCGCGACATCTCACGTCCACCTTTTCACCCCCAGCTGTGTTTCTGTGTTTGCACATATGGATCTTCTGTTAGCAGCGCGACCTCCTTTTTTAACCCCTCTGCTCTCGCAACAAAAGACAGCAGGGGAAACAGAATTAGCTGACTGGTCAAGCATGGCTTGTATACTTCACCAGCTACAGTAAGTGTAGCTCTGGTGAGAAGGAAAAGAAGTCAACGCTTTTTTAAAAAAAAACCAATATATAAATAAATAAAAAGAGGGGTCGAAGATTAGATGCATTAATTCTAATTACTTGTTGACTGTGAGCTGTTGTTTGTGATTTGATTCGCCGTAGCAACTAATGCCCCCGTGGATAGCGAAATATTGATAGAGATGAAATGGAGTTTGATTGCTCGAGTAATTGCAGCTCATTTAGATAATGCGCTGGAGTGTGGTTGAAGGGGAAATTAATTGGGAGGAAGGCGAGGAGAGAAGCAATGCGAGGTGAAAGCATGTAAGTGGTTGTCAGAGATATGTTCCAACCCCACGCACATCCTACACACACAATCACACACACACACACTCACTCATAAACAGAGAGAGAGAGAGAGAGAGAGAGAGAGAGACTTAGACACATATGCAAACACTTAGACAGCACTTAGACACAAAGTAAACATACACACTGTCATAAAACTACACACATGCACACATGCAGACGTGCGCACACATGCACACGCACACACACACAGAAACAACTTCTCAGAGAATTAACTACTTTGCTTACATCCAACCACTAAATATGTCATTACGGGGACATTAAACCGATCTAGCGGATGTGTGGACAGTCCCTTCACATGAAATTATGCAAACAGCAAATGAACACCATTAAATTGTTTTCCAACTTCTGTGTATTAGTTAATGTGACCGAGGCACGAAGGTCCAAGCTTTTATCATCACTCAACCCTTCTACAGTATAAATTCAATAACTCTCTCAAGAAACCCATGAACAGATGTCATGACCCGAGTTTGGGAACCACTGCCGTAGATCAACTGTAGCCTCTTAGTGCAGATGAGATCGCAGGCAAGCCGACTTATTGTGTGGTGAACAAGAAATTATTATAACATTACATTACCAAATCCTAAGTAGCCGATTTGGTACCAACCATCTTATAATGGAGGCTCTCCATTAAGGGGCCAAGGGTGGTTGTGTACAAAAATAATGCACAGTTGTTTCCTGAACATACCCAATTAAGTAGAATAAAACTGTTTACAGCATTGCCCAGTGCAATTAATTTAAAGTAAATAGAAGCCCCAAGAGAAGTCTCAATAATCCTAAATTTGTTTCTCCTCCAGGTTGGATGATTGATGCCGACAGCCGGCCCAAGTTTAAAGAGCTGGCCGCTGAGTTCTGCAGAATGGCTCGAGACCCCCAGAGGTACCTTGTCATCCAGGTAAGACTCTACTCTGACGTGTGTTAAAATAAGACAAGTCATGGTTTGGTTATGTGTTTTTGTTTGTTAGTTGGTGAGCAAAACAATGCATCATTCAGAAATTTGTAGTATTTCGGTATCCTCAATGGCTCCAGCTGATTATAATTTTGGTGATTTGAGTAGACTGAGCTGACAGAGGTCTACAAGTGCTCTTGGCCATAATTTGTTCAGTGAAACCTCCAAACATCTGAAGGAGATGACCATATGAAGTTGCACAGTGACATCCATCTTGATATGTCTGATTTATATAGTGCTCATGTGCAGTAGGACACCTGTATTGCTCTCGACAGTAGTCAGTAATGGGCAGTCATGGGTAAGCGGTTAGGGCGTCAGACTTGTAGCCCAAAGGTTGCCAGTTCAACTCCAGACCCACCAGGGCCTCGTTTCCGAAAGGGCCTTAAGTACTACTTAACGCTACGTGCTACTTAAGTTCACACGTAACACCATCGTAGAGCTCACGGAGCGTTTCCCAAAGCCAACTTAGCAAAGAACCATCGCAGGTTGACACGTAACTCTAAGAGTAACTCTAATAGTTCAGCTGTGTTTGATAAATCAGGGCATTATTAAACTGTGATCAATCATAATTTGTGTGGGTGCTTCGTGAACAAGAACAAGGCATCCACACGCAAAATAAATAGGGGGCTTCGGCGACCAGAGACAAGAGTGGTGATGTCGGAAGGTCACTAACGAAACATAAAAAAAAAGAAAAACGGTCAGCGAGTCGTTGCGCCCTCTTTCATTTTCAAGTAGGCCTACCCTAAGAAAGGGAAGGCGACGCAGAAAAGACACGATAGTTGTAGGCTAAGGGTAAACTATGACATAAAAAGGCAGCGATGGGGATTCGTGTAGATGTTTTGTTTTAATAACAGCAGACTGCCGTGCAAAATGTTCCTCACAGTTAAAGCCTTGAGTGCGCGGTACTTTGCGCGCCGCTCCCCAAATGCGCATTCCAATTTGGAACTACTAGGCCTAGGCTACTTGTCTTCTTATATATTAAGCACGGTAGCCAACTGCACGCGCTTTGCCTGGTTTAACGGCGTAGCTCGTGGTTTTGCATGAATTCATTGTGTGTGTGCATTTTATTTCATTTGCCAACAATAACTCCTGTCGATAGTTGCAAACTGCTACAAATGTAGTCCCACCCCTATAGAAAGCAACTTTTGATACTGACACACGCCTTACATTTTGTAAATGGTTTAGCAGCATAACGGCGCAGTTCACTCCGATGACACTTCAGCACCACATATGTGGACAGCGATCCTTAAGAGCGACGCTACGAATGATCTTAGAGGCTGTGCACGCGCGTTCATGTACGAGTGTCTTTGGGAAACAGTCGTAGGAAATCTAAGAACATTCGTAGGATCACTGGTTAACGACACACGTAAGGCTAAGAACCATCGTTATCGGGAAACGAGGCCCAGGTTGGTAAGGGGGGGTAGTAATTAACCAGAGCTTTCCTCATCCTCCTCCATGACTGAGGTACCCTGAGCATGGTACCGTCCCACCGCACTGCTCCCTATAGATCGCCACTGAGGGCTGCCCCCTTGCACAGGTGAGGCATAAATGTTGTACATTTTTTGTGTGCACTGTGCAGTGTTCACTTGTGTGCTGTGGAGTGCTGTGTCACAATTACAGTTGGAGTTTCCCAATGGGCTTTCACTTTAATGTCTGTCAATAAACCTCTCCAGGGAGATGACCGTATGAAGTTGCCCAGTCCGAACGACAGCAAGTTCTTCCAGAGTCTCCTGGACGAGGAGGACCTGGAGGACCTAATGGATGCCGAGGAGTACCTGGTCCCCCACGGCTTCAGCATGCCCTCGTCATCCTGCACCTCCAGGCTCCACGTCGACTCCAACAGGGTGAGAACGCCAGCTGCCATAGCAGCTAACTTCCTGTTGCAAGTGTATACGTGCTCACTCTCAGGAAAGTTAGTAGTTGCTCTCCTTGGGTGCCCTCGACGTCCATCTGCACCTCCACCTCCAGGCCACGCGTTGTCTCCAGCAGGGAGAGAACGTCGGCTGCTAACTCTCTAAAAATTCATTTGACATTTTCACGATTATATAGACACACCCTTTGCATCCCTTATACTATAAACTGAGACTAGGTTGGGTCAAAATTGTGTCTGCATAATTTGGAACATGGTGCAATAGAATGAGAATAAACAGTGAATTTGGTATTTTCTGCTAGTACATGGCTTCAACATATCAACAGGGTGAGAATGTCGGATGCCATGTTGTCTAATTTCCGTGCTCATTCTCTTACTATCCACCTTATTACCACGCCCATTAAAAGAGCACTCTTGACAATTTCAATATGCTGTTGTATTGCTCACGCTACCCTTGACTTGTCAGTACCCGGTGATGCCCGATTGGCTCAGCCCTTTCCGAGATATGAGCTATTCTAATGGGGGCAGCTTTTGTTTACATTTTTTTAAAATCTTAACATAGGTCTACTCCAAATATTTTCCCAAAAGGTATCGCTGTTTGCTAGTTGTCTGCTGACCTTTTGGATGTTTTTGGGAATAAATCAAGATGTTTTTTTTAATGTAAACAAACACCTTCCCCCATTACAATGACCAGAATCTTGGAAGAGGCTGAAGGGGGGGGGAAATCAGGTACTGACATGTCCAGAGTAGTGTGAGCATTACAACTGCATGTTCAAATTGGCTGAAGTTACCCTTTAATCCCACCCATTTCAACATTCTTTGGTGCTACCCCAGTATTTCCTCTCTGCTGGTTCCCGTTGGGCTTCCCATACATTGCGGGGAGGGGTATCTGAGGGGTTGTCAGTCATTGTAGGATCCCCATTGCATGCACCCAAAGACAGCAACTGTTAACATTCTTGAATTTGAGGACACCTACACTTACAACAAGACTTGCTTCTAGCAATACAAACTCGACATGTCACTCAACACACGTCAACAGATACAAAACCTTGCAAAACACAAGCAGGATCATTTACTAGAAAACTTTTGAGCTTGAAACTTCTATTGAATTATAGCATGTCAAATATTCGGTACATGTTTAATTCAGCAGACATTAAAGAAATGGTAGTCAGTGTAAGACAGTATAATCTATTTTTAATTGTCTCTGATCATGAAACCCAGGTGCTTCTCCATAGCAAGAGTCACTCATATTAAACATTCATACTCTTTTGCTGTTTGCATTCATTTTACACCATGCGTGCCTGTCAAAACAACAGGGATTTCAGTCACTCACGCACACGCACACGCACACGCACACGCACACGCACACGCACACGCACACGCACACGCACACGCACACGCACACGCACCCACCCACACACACACGCACACACGCACACACTCTTGTCAGCTGGTACAATTTCACTTGAATTGAGAGTGAGTTCTATGCCAATGCTCTTCCCTACAACTCCTTCTCATAATGCTGACCATTCCATTCCATCCCTGCCCACCGCGTCTCCACTCATTCCCTGCGGGAGGGCTGCTGAGTGAAAGAGTGCGAGTCGGTGAGCTGTCTGTATCTGTGCCTGTGCCTATGCTCTGGGGCCTGATCTCCCCCCCCCCCAACTCCACAGATTAAAAACACAGACTCTCTCTCTCTCTCTCTCTCTCTCTCTCTCTCTCTCTCTCTCTCTCTCTCTCTCTCTCTCTCTCTCACCGTCTAATGCACACTGGTCCCTCGGCGGTTGTGGTTTTCATTACAGAGACCTCGGTGTGCAAATAGCAGTGTCTCTACTAAGACGAGCCCAAGGTTTGCTCAGAGACAATGAGCCGAGCCAGGATATTTACTCGACTGGCCAGTGCCTCTCGCTCCAGTCGTGGCGATGCATTTCATATCTTGCGCACCCCCCCCAACCCCCCCCCCCAACCGCTCCTGCTTCTTCAGGATGTGTCATGCAACACCCTCTGGAGCCTCTGTCTCTCTCTCTTTCTTTCTCTCTTGCTCCGTCTTTCTGTCTTCTCATTCTCACTTCATTTTGCTCCCTCTATGTTTCTCTACAGTATCTCTCTCTCTCTCTCTCTCTCTCTCTCTCTCTCTCTCTCTCTCTCTCTCTCTGTCTCTCCACATGCTCGCTTAGTGTCATATATATACACACAGGCTTTATGGTCGCATTTCCACCAAAAGGTCACAGAGGTGGCCTTGGATATTTTCAATGTAATTATGCAGTCAAACACCTTGTTGCCGAAAATAGCTTTCAGCCGCCTGTCCGTGACCGGCAATAACCTGGAGGAATTTACAAGATTTCTGCCCCGTTTCTGATGTCACAGTTCGCCATTCATGGGAAAAAAAGGGTGGAGGGGTGGGTTTGGGGGGGGGGGTGTTTGAGGGGAATTAGTCATGTGATCAGTTGCATTCAGGAGATGGTGCAACTCGGTCAGGCGCGAGGTCAGTTTAATTTGAACTTGGATAATTTTCCCGACCCGCACAAATTGAATTTTAATTCACAGAATAATAGAGCCGTGGCAAAAGGGGTTCCCATGAGTAGATAAAGGTTAGTGTATATTGACAAACACAGGAGCACTATTTATGTCCGTTACGTGATTTCGCCCATTTGCTCGGTTTGTTTACCAGTCATTTTGCATATAGGCCCCTATTCATTTGCAAGTTTCGCTTTACTGGACAAATTTCAATTAACTTTGGGAATGGTCTTAACGTAAATTACCAACATTCCCCTGGGTGGTGTCCATGTGTCCACACCATTTTATAATCAAACTAAGCTAAGGTGGAACAAGATTAAGAGCCTATTCCACCCAACTCTATTATTATGAAAGTAAATAAAGATTTACGGGGAAATACGAGGAAATTGTTGGCTCACATTGGAAAATATAGCCCTTTTAACAGACCACAAATTCACAGTGTGGTGTTGGGAGACAGAGACGGACAGATGGACAAACAGACCGACACAAAGAGAGACAGAGAGGAAAGACAAATAGAGAGAATAGAGATGGACTGGAACATGTAATTGGAGCCTACCCCCTACTCCTGATTATACATGTAGCTCAGCTTAATCACCCCTCTCTCTCTCTCTCTCTCTCTCTCTCTCTCTCTCTCTCTCTCATATGTTTTAAGAGTTGCTCAATGAGATACTAGCTCAAAGCAATACCATCGAAGGCACAATTTAGAAATGTGTTTGAATTTGTTACAATTTGTTGAACAACTGAAATCTGTTTGGAAACATTATTTTAAGGTTGAAAAGGACTGCCTACTGTAGTGTGCAGAAGGGCCTGCCAGCTACCCATTTACTCTTTGCTTGAAAGACTCAAATATATATCATAGCTACATTGATGACTATCAGGGCTATAACATAGGCTCAGCATGAAGGGGTCAAATATGTAGTGCCATTTTAGCCTCATGTAGAGAGGGCACAGGCATATTGGGCAGAGCACACAGACAGCTTGCATGCCGCCATCTAACGTCAGATAACATCTTGCATGCTTTCACTAGTAGGGCTGGGTGGTTAATGAAATTAAAGAGATTTTGACAAAGATCACCAGATTCCCAAAAAAGCTAATGTCATTTTAGATAGTTGGTTTGTTTATAGCTAAGATGACATAGATTTGTGTTGGGTATGCCAGTCTCTGGACAGATATCCATCTGCTTTCAAATTGTCATAATCAGAAGAAAAGTATTACTATTGATGTTGTAGTGGAAATATATTGGAATAATTTATCTTTGCTATATTACCCAGCCCTACTCACTAGTGCTTAAGATGCATTTGCTTTCATGTGAGTCTGCTCCTCATGCCCGCATAGGCATTTCTGATCCATCATGACGCTCTCTCGTCATCTGCATACCATGGTGAGGTATATGCACCAGCAATCTTTTTTCTCTCCCCATGTTTCTCAGCATGACATGTTTCTGTCAGCATTTTTAGGCTTAGCTGCACACATGTTTGGAATTACTGTTAACACCGTGTAATACAGCTGTATTTTCTAAATCTTTTTTTGGCCATGTTAAAAGTGTTTAAATGAATAAAAATGTTGATCCTGTGCTGTATAATGCTATTAAAAGTTAACGTGACAACATATACATAAATCATCAAAGACTATTTGTGTGGTGACGCTTATACAGTATGAGCATGCCATGTATAATTCTACACAACACATGGTGCGCTGACATCAAACATTAATGTCAGCTACAATTAGTGTCAAAGATGAATCAACAGCACCATATGCATTGAGGTCTTCTCACCTGCAAAGTTTTCCCCTCACTGGCTGTCACCTCTTTCCGCCGTCACTCGCTATTGTGGAACCAGAACCAGTTTGTGTACCGGGAGGGAAGCTTCGGGCCAGAGGACAGCTCCGGAAGCCGCCACCATGGGGTCGGAACCTCCAGCTGCAGTGGCATGTCGGAGCCCTCCGGGACACAAGGGGGCCCTCTGGACAACCTGGAGGACCAGCGCTGCAACGGTAGCCTGCAGAAGCAGCAGCAGCCCACGGCCCGGGTGGTGGAGGACAGGTATGCAACAATGTGGTTTGGTAGCAACAGCCTATAGATAGCCTCTTACTGCAGATGGACCCGTCGACGTCACAGTCCTATTCACTCTTTGCTGAAAACACTCATAACAACGTCATAACAATGTTGCTATGACAATGCAGAGAGTCTCGAGTAAGCGATAAAAACTTGGTCTTAACCATTTTGTTGACAATAAGGTTATGACACAGGGGTTTAAAAAATTCTGACAAAGGAATCAGAGATGAATGGAAAAGTGGGGTATTTCTTTGTTCTTCTTTATTCATGTTTTTTAAGTCTTGTCTGTACCTACGCACCTTGACCACTTGATTCTTCTCTCTGGGATGTTAAAGTTTTCTTTGACCTTGACTTTATCTTTGACAGCAACGGCCAGCGTTACAGTGCGGACCCCACCATCTTCCTGGGGGAGCGAGGTGGCGGAGGGGCCCGCGGAGACACGGATGAGGATGGCTACATGACCCCCATGAAGGACAAGAGTTCTCAAGGTGTGTGTCTGTAGTAGTAGTAGTAGTAGTAGTAGTAGTAATAGTAATAGTGTGTGTGTGTGCCTGTGTGTGTGTGTGTCTGTGTCTGTGTCTGTGTCTGTGTCTGTGTCTGTGTCTGTGTCTGTGTCTGTGCGTGTGCGTGTGCGTGCACGTGCGTGTCTGTGTCTGTGCGTGTGTGTGTGCGTGCGCGTGTGCATGCGTGTGCACATGCGCTTTTGATCAAACTATGGTGTACAATATAGTGGCCCATAGGTAGGCATCTGATCAACTGATGTTCCACTGATGCACCAGTTTGCTTCAGCGTCATTATTGGTGCGTACATGTGCATCATACAGCAAGAGTGTTCCTACTGTATCATACATCTTGAACTCATATACTGTATCAAGGAAGCTAAAGCTGGATCCTTTAATCCATTGATGCCTAAAGCACCTGCAAAAAGCACCTGCTAAATGCCCAAGCCCTTGATGGGATTAGTTGCCCTCAGCCTATAAAAGCCTAAATATCTTGGCCTCTGAACAGTAAAAACGTGAAATAAGTTGCATTTAAACGCTAAGACCCTCATCTTGCATTGGAATGTGTTCATTCAGCTGTGTAACATACCCACATTGTTATTAAAAAAGCTAAAATCTCAAGGGCCTGGATGCAGCGTATATGTGTCTCTAGGCACAAAAGGTCAAACAACATATACGAGTCATAAGGCCTAAATGGGTTAAAAAAATGAAATCAGTAGTTTACCAGAGTAGTATAATTTTACAATAGTGCAATAACACACAGCAAATGTTTTGTGAATTTCAAATCTGCAATGAGGTGACAAATATCGTCTGTGAAAATGCGTTGCTGAAGTGGATATTGGACACGCTTCATGTAACATGCGAGGCCTGTTCATCAATATTGAACAAAATAGACATCCTCCCTCATCCTCTCTTTCTCTGCGTTCTGACCTTTTCTGTAGATTGTCTCTATATTTGTTGCCTTGTTATTATCCAATGCACATTTATTGATTTGTTTACCTGTTGCGCTCAAACTGATGATCTTTCTCACTCCTTTTCTTTTTATTTCTTCCTCGGTGTGTTGTAGTCTAGAAGAACAATAGGAAAACTGTTGGGTGGCTTTGTAGAAAAATGCCTCGCTAAAAGGCAACATGAAAACATCTCCAGCAGTGTCAAGGGTTGCATTGGCGAGAAATCAATGGGTTGTGAGGCCCTTTATACGGTATTTTATGTATTGACAGTGTCTCGCTATTCAACGACTAAACTACTACTCAACGAGGCAGAGCTTTAAAAAGCAGAGACTTTTCCTGCCCTGCAAGGCCGTGACCATGTGTAAGTTCGATCCATAGACCCAGGAGGGCTCTTTGCTGAATAAGTAATCACATAAGTCTGGCCTTCTCCTTCTCCTTCTCTCTCTATCTCTCTCTCTCTCTCTCTCTCTCTCTCTCTCTCTCTCTCTCAAATTCAAATTCAAATTCAAATTCAAATTCAAATTCAAATTCAAATGCAAATGCAAATTCAAATTCAAATCATTTAGTGTAGTGTTGCACTAGTGTCGTTTTTTTCAATGCAATTGATCAATCTACATAGAAATCTCTCTCTCTCTCTCCCTCTCTCTCCAACCCTCTCTCCATACACACAGAGTATCTCAACCCGGTGGAGGAGAACCCCTTTGTGGCCCGGCGCAAGAACGGCGACATCCAGGCGCTGGACAACCCGGGCTACCACCACAGCACCCCCAACGCCAACGGAGGTCAGCAGCAGCAGCAGCAGCAGCAGGCTGGCAAGGGGGAGGACGAGTACATCAACGAGCCCCTGTACCTCAACACCTTCCACAACGCCGGCGCCGGCGGCGAGGTGATGAACCTGGAGCTCCTCAAGAAGAACGGCATGCCCCTCCCGCTGGTGGTCAGCACGTCGGCTGGGGCTGGGGGAGCCGGAGCGGTGGCAGTAGCCACCACAAGCGCGGCAGGTCTCCCACCGCACATGCCGCACAGCAGCCACCCTGGCAACCCCCCAGCCATCCATCACCACCTCCAGAGCCAGACGCCACATGTCCACTTTGTGCTGCCGCCAGGGCACGGTGGTGGCAGCGGTGGCGGTGGTGGTGGTGGTGGTGGTGCGGGTAGCCAAGCCGTGGCCCTCCACCACCCGGTCGCCATCACGCAGGCCTCCCTCCACGGCACGTTACCCGGCAAGCCCTCTCACCTGGCCGGGCACGCTGGAGGAGGGGCCGGCCAGCTGTACCACCCGGGCATCGTCGGCACGGTCCACCACATGCCAATGGTCTCGCCGGGTCAGACGAGCGGGCAAGCGGCGCAACAGGCACAAGCTGTTGGTGGCGGCGGCGGCAGCAAGCCGTTGGTCATGGCACAGAGCAGTCTGCCCGCCCTCAGTGCCCACCTGATGAGGCATCCGGCCAGCCTGCTCCAAGCCGGGCACATGGGTACCATCATGCTGGACAAGAAGTCCAAGAAGTCCACCTTCGACAATCCCGAGTACTGGCAGCACAGCCTGCCGCCCAAGTCCAGCCAGCAGCATCAGCAGCTGCATCAGCAGCTACAACAACAACAACAACAACAACAGAACCAACAGCAGCAGCAACAGCAGCCGAGCCCCGCAGACCCCACACAGGCGGGGAACCCCAAGTTCTTCTACAAGCAGAACGGGCGGATCCGGCCGGCGGTGGCTGAGAACCCAGAGTACCTGTCAGAGTTCACGTTGAAGCCGGGGACAATGCTACCCCCACCTCCATACCGACAGCGGAACACTGTGGTGTAAAAGGGAGCTCCCACCCCCCCACCATCATCTCCAAACACGCTCCCCCTGTTATTGTATACAGTAAACAAACTCTAATAACAACCACAGGATGGAACCCTCTCCTCCTCTCTTCAGTCCTCTCTCATGGCGCATTCAGGCTGACTGAGAACCGTGCCGGTGCCCGTTCCCGCACCTAATCGCGAACCGGGCGTCGCGTTCACACCACAGATCTTCACGTTCGCGAAACCAGAAAGTTGGTTCGCGATGCGAACCGTGAAATACTTGTTTTTTCTCTGCAAACCGTGACGACAACGTGGCCGTCAGCAGGGTAACACAGTCACGTGCGGAAAAAAGTTCAGAGCCAGGTATGAACACGGGGGATTCGCAGATAAGCACTTAAGTGCCGAACGTAACTGGTGTGGGCACCGGCACTGGCACCGGCTCCGGCTCCGGCTCCGTTCTGGTCGGCCTGAAAACCACCTCAGTGTCTACTCTCCTGGTTCTTGGTTCCTGGTTCCTGGTTCCTCCGCCTATTTCCTCTATACCAGCACTCGGTGACTCCCACTAACAGTTCCTCTCAAGTCTCAAGCCGCAGAACAGAACTGGAAGGCACAGTGCGAGAGCTGACACACACACACACAGACAAGCCGTGTCCATGTCAGTGACTCTATTATATTCCTACACACACATACACACACACACTCACACACACACACACACACACACACACACACACACACACACACACACACACACACACACACTCACACACACGTCTGGGAGCCCACATGTTCCTCCTGACACGTGGCTTGGCTCACCCTTTCCAGAGGGGGCGATGACACGCCAATCAAGCCCTGGTCATTGTCGGCACACACCTCTCTGTCCCCAGCATTGTCAAGATGACCTTTTCCAAATGAGTCCATCCACCAACCTCCTTTCCTTCAAGCATACGCACGCGCGCACGCACACACACACACACACACACACACACACACAAACTCACACACACACACACACACACACACACACTCACACACACACACTGAAAGTCACACACACACACATTCTCTCTCTCTCTCTCTCTCTCTCTCTCTCTCTCTCTCTCTCTCTCTCTCTCTCTTTCTCTCCCCCTCTCTCTCTCTCTGTCTCTCTCTCTCTCATCATCAGACAGACTGACAGGCAAACAGGCAGGTCCTATCCCTGCACACCCGATGGTGGTGGCATCAGTGAGTAATGGAACAAGAGCTTCAAAGCAATATGGAGTTGAGCCACCATAATTAGTGACAGTAATCCACACACACACGCACACACACACACACACACGCACACGCACACGCACACGCACACACATACGCACACACACACACACACACACACACACACACACACACACACACACACACACACACACACACACACACACACACACACACACACACACAAAGAGGAGGAGAAGAAGGATGAGGAGGAGGGTGACTCCACTGAACTGAATGTTCCGGAGATTTGAAACGCGCTGACAGAGGGAATTTATACAAAGTAAATATTTACATGCCCTTTTCCCGGGCCTACCTAATTGGAATCCAGCAGTTCTTCACAACAAAGCACGTCACATGTGAATCCTCACTGTTTGTATCTTTATTTCCTAGCCCATTACCTTTCTCAAACGAACACTCACTCATTTGGTAAATGTGGTTGTTTTGTTTTTGGGTTTTTTTTTTTTTTTAAGTAACAGTCGTTATAGGACACTGACGATTACATGGCTCACGGTGTGTGTGGAGGCTGAGGGGAATGACGGAAGAAGTGTGTGTGTGTGTGTGTGTGTGTGTGTGTGTGTGTGTGTGTGTGTGTGTGTGTGTGTGTGTGTGTGTGTGTGTGTGTGTGTGTGTGTGTGTGTGTGTGTCTGTGTCTGTGTGTCTGTGTGTCTGTGCGTTCGTGCCGCGCGTGTGTGTGCGCACGCTTTTCAAGAGGACTGTGATGAAGACTGTGAAGAGGAGAAGCAGCAGGTGTAGTGACGGCTCACACACTCACACACACACACGCACACGCACACGCACACACACACACACACACACACACACACACACACACACCATGCCCTGTGTATATAGCCCCAGTGCTAGCCAGTGGTCTCCTTTCAGTGTGCCGTGTCTTTGTACAGTGCATCACAGAGTCCACCTCTTCGTCTTCGCTCTATACCTCGAGCCTTGGGAGTTCCAGGCTCCTGACAGAATGGTGGATTGCACACATACAGAAACCCACGAGAAATGTATGTGTACTGTATGTATCCCTGTGGGTAGGTAGTTGCCGTAACTCCCACAGACAATGGCCCTCTAAATGCTGAAATGCACTGAAGTCCCCTCTTTTTTGTAAAAACTCATAAGATGGCCACCACCATATGACTGGTTCATTTCAGGGAAGAGATGGGGTACATTCCATTGTGCAAACTCCTGTCCCTGACTTGCGCTTATGGAATCATGCTTCACTGACACCCTGCCTCTATGTAGAAAACGCTTCCCCACTATCAGCCTAGACCAGTGTTTCTCAATCCTTTTCAGACCGAGGACCACTTTGTCCCCCCAAAAATGTTCAGGGACCACCTGTCAACTGAATTGACATTTGAGGGGTGGTAATTGGACACTGCTAATTTCGATGCAGATCACTCAATTTTTATTCACATTTACAAGCCTGTCTTATTGTGGTTAAAATAAGACTTCAGCGATGTTAGCTTTGTAATTATGTTACAAAATATAGCCTATTGATAGCTTGTCTCAGAAAAGTAGAAATCACCTCGCGGACCACCTGAACTCTGTCGCGGACCACAAGTGGTCCCCGGACCACACTTTGAGAATCACTGGCCTGGGTGCAACTTTTGGGGGACGTTTTCCCATTCGACATCTGGATTGCAAATAACTATTGAATTGCACTTGTGCAATATATTGAATTAAACTCCTCTCATCATTGACATCTTGCCATGTCATCACAAGGCCACAAGCACAAGGGAGGACTGGGGTTTGGATAATGGAGTGTACCCATTGTGTAATAGTCTAGCGCCCCTACTGGACATGCCTGTGAAAGCCAGGACATAATATATCTTTTTCTTATTTTTTGTGGGGTATCCTTTTTGTTTGTCTATATAATTTTTTTAAATTATTTAATTTATTTCATGTGTTTTTTTATGCATGTCTATGTGAGTGCGCATTGATATATACAGTACATTTCCTCCAGTGTACCTTTGTATGAAATAACACTTTTAGAGAGAAACCCTGGCATGCCTTGTGGGTCTCAATGGCACTGCCACCTTGCTGCTAAGGAAGAACACCCTTTGTAAACCAGTGCTTTAGGGGCAAATAACTGTTTTGTTATTTTTTCATATCCTCTTTACATCTATTTTTCTTTCAAGCACTTTTTTTTGTTCTTGACGGAGCCAGTATATTTATTGCCCTGCCTAAGGGTGATATGATTTTACGTCACTGATTATTATTATTATTATTATTATTATTATTATTATTATTCAGCACTTCAATTTAGGACTGCATTGGTGGTTAAGGGGGCAGCGCTCACTCAGTGTTGTCTTTGCATTATTTGAAAATGCAAACATCTGGGTCTCTTTCTGGCTCTAAATCTGAACAAAGCAGTTTCCCCCTTCATACAGCAAACAAGTATGTGACTCATTGTACTTGAGTTGGCCACTACAGCCACTGCAAGAAATTGTATTGGTTTAGACAACTCCCTTAGACCTACCACATTAGTGTTATCCTTGTATTATAAAGTGGAATGAGTTTAAGTTCCACCATTTTCTTTTTTTCTCATAGTCTCCATTTTGCACATAATGAATATGAAATGGAAGGCTGTGCACTTTTTTTCAAAGGCGGAGGTGCACATGTAAAGCCATCTTGTTTGTTCATATAGCTCATGGCCATCTTCAGAGCAGCATAACAGCCTTGCATCTAGAGGTTTCTGTTTGTCGCAGCTGAAGACGACGTGCTTTGGACTTCAAGAAAGCTTTGATTTACACAATACATCATGGATAGACTACTGAGGGTGGCTTCTTTGAAAGAGCTGAATTGAGAGAGAAGATGCGTAAATATCACAATCGATGTGAGTATAAAAGAATGCTACAAATGAGAGACAATTACGCAATATACTATTTTTTATTCATTTTACTTTGTATAAACATCTTCATCTCCACACAGTGTTTCTCTTCTTGTGGAGAGAGGATCCTCTCTCATCTCCCAGTTGGACACTCCTCTACTGGATACATGAAATGAAAAAAAACAGTGTTTTGAAAGAATTTTGATACCAATGTAAAATATTTCTAATAGCTTGGTTTTTAATCCAAGCATGTACAAAAATAAGTTAGATTCCCGATATAAACAAAGTAAATTAGATTTATTTATGCTGCATCAGCCAAGCGCTGCTTGCTATAAATTATTTATCATGTGAAAGAAAACCTATTTGTTGACTGCCATTTATTCATACAAGTACATTTTAACATTACGGTCTGCATACCCAATACCCTGTCATCAACGCCAAAGTCAGTAAAGCTTATGTTCACCTGTTTCAGTCATTGCATTGAAATCTAATTGTAATCTACAACATACACACCTTTAAGTTGTTGCTGTTGATAAGTCTTGGTGGATACTAACATCAGAATTTTATATTAGTAAATGGATCCCCAATGTTGAAGATTTTCATTTTATTTATTTGTTTGCGTGTATGTTTGGTTTCTTTGTTCTTATTGTTTTTGTCTTCATAATGTGCGTAGCATCATCATTTCCACTGACTTACGAACTTGAGACAACAGCTCTACAATGTGGGCGCACATTTGGCAATAGAGAAAATGCAACGTTGAGTCACTTTCCCAGGATGTAATAGCAGTAGCTAATCCTGTGTGTGTCTGAAACTCAAGCTGCAATGATTCACTGGTCTAACTAAAAGTCTCTCGTAGGCCTCCATAATATTGATGTGTAAAACCTATACATACATGAATTATTACGGTGTGAGTTTGAACAGAGAGCAATTCCATGTTAAATATGCTTTATCCTATAATATCATCTGTGGGGTACATTGTCTTTGAGTTCCTTCAAACTTCAGACTACGGTGACTGAGCAACCAGTTCATGTAATGTACATCACTGCTTTTGACATAGGACTGTCATAGCAGCCTGTAGCTTCAAAAGTACAGGCTGTTCTTTTCCACAGTTCTTTTCCCGCTCATAATTTCACATGTTATGTTTCCTGATTATCAACTGTGATTCAGTCAGGAATCAGATGGCGCAACCATACATTTTGAACATGAGTACGTAACCAATGCCACAAATAAAACACGCCACAAATATCCATTTGTGAATTCCTGCATTAAAGATGTGCTAGCACAAGACGACGGTGTACAAATCTATTTATACTAATAACACAAAGGAGGATTTTACGGACCTACTGTCATTTTATACTTTTTCTCACTGTGTTTATTCTGGACTTTATTCTTTTTTCTTTTTTTTTTTGGTTTTCAGAACAAAACTGTTAATATCGAATCTCAAGTCTAAACAGTCTTGATCACTGACCAGTTTGCACGCACTACTGTTGAAGGAAATGAGCGATCCCTGGGTTAGTAGTACTGAGCCAGCACTGAAGGGGCATTGTAATCAGTGGGTCCTCAGAATCCAGACTGTATACGTTCTCTGAGAAAAATGTGAATAGTATTTTTATAGAGCACTGAAGGACTTTACAGTACGTGGCAAAACTGTAAATATGGGACAATTTTTTTGTTTTTAAAAAAATCTCTTTTCATTTCTTTAATTATTATTTTTACTTTTATTTTGACATGATTTTTAAGTTAAAATATATAAGTAAATGTCTATGGTAGTGACCAGACATAAGGTACATTCCATTATCCTAACTCCGTCCTTGACCTGTGTTTGTGGCCTTGTGCTCTGCTGGCGGCCCGCCTCCATGGAGAAGACAATAAAGTTTCCCCGCTGTCAGCCTAGCCACAACAACGTTTGGGGACGTTTCCCCATTCAACATCCCGATGGCAAATGAGAAAATGACCATTGAATTGCGCTTTTGTGAGATATTACTGTCATCAAAGACGTATTGTGACATCATCACGAGTCCACAAGCACAAGGGAGGACGGTAGTTAGGGCAATGGAATTAACCCACAGTACCGGTACCTGTATTGTATATATAACGTGCTGTATGTGCATTCTTGATCGTGAGTTATTTTTTTGAGTTGTTGAGTTCATCTTTGCCACTGACCTTACCCAACCCACCTTAAGTTTTCCTTTCTATTTCATTTCTTTCCTTTCCCTCCCTTTTCTGTTCTGTGTGAGATTTGTATTAAGCCCTGCTCTATGGAGTTTCGTATATATCTTTGTTCTTAACTTTTCGCTGTGCCGCTCTCCCTCTCCGATCTCCATCACCCACCCACCACTTTTTTATATCCCTCTTTTAATTAGAGCTCCCACAATGTAAATAGCCCAGATTGTGGAGAACGTCTAGCAAAACGATGAGCTTAGTACATCAGCGTAGTACATCTTTCGCAGTCTCTTGCTTTTCTTTGCTTTATCTTTCTCCCTCTATCTCGCTCCCGCTTTCCCGCCATCAGCCTTTCAAACCAAATCCTTTTGTGCTGAGTGTATTTTTGTTCTGGAAATGCATTTCGTAAACATCCCATATCTCTGTGTTAGCATTTCATTTAAAAGTCACCCTGAGTTTAAAAGAAAAATGTGTATGAATATTATCAATGTTGGTACAAATCGACTGAAATGAACAACAGTCCAAAATAATTTACCCCATGTTTTTTCTGTAATAATGTTTGTTTATTTTTTTTTGTTTTTACTGTTTGTCATTTATTCATTCATATACCAACATGTTACATTTAAAAGGATATTTACAATCCTTTTAAACTCTGCCAAGGTTTGCGCAATTTATGCTTGAAATGAGGTTGGTTTTACTATTATAATTATTTAGCTGTTTTATCAATGTTACATAAACGTTACAGATAGTAGAGTTGCTACGGTTACTAGTTTCCCTCCATTCTTTCCCCTTCTGCTGTCTCCCTGACTTGTTGTCGGCCACAGTGGCTATATACAGTATATACAGTATCTCCACTATACTTTTTACCATGCCCCAAGCTTTGTATCATTGAAATACTTTTCCTCATATTTCTTACATGAATCTGTCAGAAAGTATATTTTTAATTTAATATAAATAAAGATCAATTCAATATTTGAGTTGGTTTGAGTGGTGGCGTTTTCTGTTGTATGCGTGTGTGTGTGTGTGTCTGTGTGTGTGTGTGTGTGTGTGTGTGTGTGTGTGTGTGTGTGTGTGTGTGTGTGTGTGTGTGTGTGTGTGTGTGTGTGTGTGTGTGTGTGTGTGTGTGTGTGTGTGTGTGTGTGTTTGTGCTTGCATGCATATGTGCCTGTGTGCATAGTCATGTAGGCCTATCAAAATGAGAAGATTGAGAACACTGTTTTACTGATGGGTTAGAAATAGCCAAAGGTGTTGAGTCAATCCTATTATGATGGGAACCAGTGGGTGGTACCTATGAAGATAATGTAATGCGCATGCATGCATTTATTCTGGTAGACTAAATGAGACCAAACGCTACCGGCAGGATATGTTTTTACCCTGGCAAGCTGGTCTAGCCTTGCACCATAGCAAATAATTGTGACTGCCTTGAATCTGACCTGTCACTCTCCTCTAATTACGGCATTGTGTCTAGTTATAAGTCTGTCATTGGGGTCATTGGAAGGGGCTTAGCATGGTCACTTTGCCTATGGTGCATATCCAGACTATACATCTGAACTTGGAGAGGATGTAAGTCACTGATGAAGTCTTGCAGGTCTTCTCAATAGTCACTGTGGACACAGACACACTTGCAGGGTTGTCCTATTGGCACTCTCACGAAGCGCAAAATTAGATGAAGTCACTGCATTGGATGGCCACATCGCCCACACATAAAGCAATACATTTAGTAGGCCTGCATAAATGGTAAATGGACTGCATTTGTATAGCGCCTTTCCACTCCTTTGAGCACTCAAAGTGCTTTACATTGTATGCCTCACATTCACCCATTCACTCTCCAGTGGCAGTGGCCGCCACGCAGGGTACAGCCCTGCCACCTTGATCAACTTGGGGTTAAGAATCTAGCTCAAGGACACATCGATGGGGTCAGGCAGAGCGGAGCTCGGACTTACAACCTTCTGTTTGCCGAAAGGCTCCTTTACCACCTGAGCCCCCACCGTCCCATAACAGTTCATTCACGTGTGCATTGTGTGACTATCTAAATTTAAGCACTTTGTTATATAACCGCTGGAATAAAACACGTTTTGGATTTATTCAGTCTGCAGGTCAGTGTCTTAAGATGTTCAATAGCCCATCAAAATCCTCTCATTGTTGTTTTTGTTAGCATAGCAAATTTGACACTTCACAGCAAGCACAGTGAGTGAGAAAGCCTCATAGTTTGCAGTATACGACATGCTAAATTAAATAAGCTCTAAAAAAAACCCCTCAAATGTCATCGGAATGCCTGACATTTAAGTCTCCCACTCCAAACGGCAGTAAATGACTTTGAGAAGTAAGACAGGTAACATCCCATTATTGCTGTGAAAGATCACAAGTTATTGAATGAGTTCATGATATGAAGATTGTCTCGGAGTACAGGGTGGCATTCTCTTTCGGTTCCCGGAGAGCGACAGTGTGCATTTGCTAAAATGTCATCTGCAAACTGAACCTCACCAGGACATATTTAATACAAAGTACTTAAATGCAAGAAAAAAAATCCTTTCTGTAGGCTACAACCTGTTTCTATTGGTGAGACATACTGTAGATTGAGGAAATAGTTTTTCCTGCAAAGTGTACCATATATCACACACCATCAAATTATTTCCATTGAGCTGGACATCAGCTGTCAAATTAAGCATCAGGTAAACCACATTACGAAAGCTTATCTAAAACCCAACACTGGTTGCACGGAACACTTTGTCTCCCACATTGATCAGTACCAGCATTATTTTTTATTGTGGTGAATTGACAAGATACTGCATACCTTGGCCACGGCAAGTCCTGTACCAGACAGAAGGCAGAACTACAAGTACCACAGAAGGCTCCTGTAAAAGTTCTGTAGGCCTACTCTGGGCGTGCAATGGCTCAATGCGCTAAGACAATGAGCTAACATTACGCTGGCAACCCGGGATTCAATCACGGCCCTTCCCCTCTCTCTCCCACTCATTTTCATTGTCACAATTGAAGCCCAAAAATATCTTTAAAAAAAAAAATGTCCTGTATTCAACAGAGGGCAAAACAATCTAAAAGTGTGAAAGTCAAGTGCAGAATCTTCCTTCATCCTTAGCACAACACTTTTACAATAAACCTGCAGTATGCTATAGCAATCACGCCAGTTACATGAAATGTGCAATGATGACTTGTGGTATCGGGGAGTAATGGGTGGTTTATGGTTACTGCAGACAGAGTCAGAGGTTGAATTCCTGACTGGTTAAGCTCTCTGCTCTCCTTACCCCAGGCACTGTTGCCATGACTGCCCCCTGCTACTCACCCGTGTAATGGGTTAAAAGCAGAGGTCAATGGCAATACAGGGAGTCATGGGTAAGCACCTATATGGTGATGGGCATGTAACCTGAGGGTTGCTGGTTCCAGCTCCAAGACCACCAGTTGGTGAGGGTGAACCCCATCCTGTTTTCATGAGGTACCCTGAGCAGGTTACATACAGCCATTCAGACGACATTGACTTTTTATTTCAAGAACCATTTTTCCATCTTGCAGGAACTGTTTTCAGACCCTACCTGTAAGGGTATTTGGACCCTGCCAAAATTAGACCCTAAATTAGAGTCACCCTCTCCACTTCTGCTCGTGTAGCAACATTGTTGCAAATGTCAATTGAGTTGGAACGTTGGTCACGTGTCTCTAAGTACTTGCAATGTTAAAATGGCTCGGAATGACAATCAAATGCTGTCGGAATGGCGGTATGTCGGAATGGCGGTTGCCAAATAAGGTCATAGTTCAGCTGACAAAAAGGAGAAACAGACAAGACAATAGTTCAGAGAAGTGGTAACTTATCTGAGACAACCGTGGAGGAGATGGCCTATCTTCTCCAACAGATGTCACATACATTACAGCAAGAGCTCACACAGGAACAGAGTTCACACATGGTTTAACCAAACAGAGTTTTAACTAGAAACACAGAAAACAAAAGTCCTAACTACAGGTTATATTTTTATCATATTTTATATTTTCAATAATACATGTATAAATGCAGAGAATTTCTTAACACCATTCTACCTCACTGACCCCTTCAGGATGCCTGTTGATTTTCCCCCTTGCAACAGATGAGGCACTAAAGTGCAATTTCGTTCTATGCTTTGTTGTGAGCCGTGGTGTTCTGCGTGTCAGAATGACAGTTGGACTTTCACTAGTCTCTATCAATCCCTCTCAAATTTTCCAACCAGAACTGGAGTGGGACTATAAAAGACCTGGGTATTTTTGTGTGACCCCCTCCAAATTGTGGGCAATCCTGTAAGAAAATACAACGACAACCACAGCAAAAAACAAAAACAAAAAAACAACAACAACAAAAAACAACTGCATTGGTACCTGAAAGCTGTCAGCACACAGCCCAGTAAGCCAAATGAACTCCAACCATGAACACAAAATGCCAAATTCACAGCTACTGAATTCTCCATTAATTCCCCTCTCCTTTACTAAGCTTTTCAAAAGGTGTCGGAGTCACTAATTAGAGAGCCAATTAATGAGAAAGTAAGTCTGAAAGCATTGATGTTGATCTTCAGTGTTAGGTTTGTGTGTAGGCTACAGTATGTATGCTGTATTCAGTCTGTAATCACCCGGTCATGTTTTCTTAGAAGTTAATTTGTTTGTAGCAGAACATTTTGAAGTCCGAAACAAGGCGAAGAGGGTCAGTTGCTGACAACTTAACTGTTTGGATATGTTGCATTTTTGTGCAACTTACTTTTTGTCGTAACTGCTCAACTCTGATGTCAACGTTACATACAGACTCAACTAATTCCCATGGATGGTAACATTGGTGCGGAACACTTGGCAACATTTTTTAATGAATTAATCACCTTGACTTGTCAGACTTAAAGGAGTCGTTACTAGCAAAACAAGGATGAGTCTCTCCACTGTTTCCTCTGTCTGTGGGTATTAAGCCACAATTGCATGCAAGAAATTGGTGTCAAGACATTGTCACAGTCCTAAACGTCAAGACAGAACATGACATCAGAAGTGCATTCAAGACCCTACTGTGGCGCAAATGGTAGGGCACTTGTCAGCTGCTCAGCCAACCAGGGTTCGATTCCCAGTCCTTTGCTGACCCTTCCCCATCTCTCTCCCCACTCACTTCCTGCCATTACCTTTGCTGTCTTGTCAAGTAAAGGCCAAAAGCCCAAAAGAATACTTTCGAACGGCAGTGTGATTTTTCAGGTAGACGCTTTAGGAAGAATTTCCTCAAGAAATAGATGAGAAATATCAAAAACTACTTAATAGGGCTTTAACCCTTTTGTGCATGGCCTCTGTCATAATGTAATTGTCACCTAAATTGCAATGACTAAGTCTTACCGCACAAATACAGCGGCCGCGACATGAGGGAGGCGAGCAACGGAAGTAATTGACTTGGTATTCAGCGACAAAAGCGATTCTCGAGACTAGAGGCGATTCGTGCCACGAGAGCGACAGTTTGTAGTTGAACTCCTGGGAATGATCATGCAAATGAGCTATGACGCGGTTCGGCAACAAGCCGCCACAGCCAATGACCGTAGAGGTCAGTGACCACAGCCAATGGGAATGTTGAAATGCTTGCGTTCTGCTGTTAACGGACATATAGTCGCTTCAATCGCTCGTATCGCTCTTGCTGCACAGAAGCGATTCTCTGTCGCTTGAATCTCGTCGCGCCCGGTGTATTCGCACGGTTAATCTGTTACTCTCCTGTCACAGCAATGTCATAGCACTATTGTTATGTTGTTGTTGAGTCTTTTAAGCAAAGATTGAACCGGTGATGGTGCGCCCATTTGCAGAAAGAGAAGGAATGGTAATCTTCTACAAAGCTCACATGCACTAGTATATCTGATCGCCAAGCTCTTCACAGCTAGTGATGAGCACTTGAGAAACTATGTAAATACATGTAAATAATATTTCATTTTCTCTACTGGCAGTACGGCAAATTCCTCTATGTTTTGCTGTTTTCTATACTAGGTCATTGACTGGTTACGTAAACCAGTTCCAGCAAAACAAAAAGGGGGGGGGGACTTTTTTTCTATGCAGCAAAGCACCCTCCCCTTCAAAATCTTGAGTCTTTTGCTTCCATCATTAATTATACAAAACTGTCCAATGCTTGCATAGGAGCCTTCTGAAGTTTTGCCTATTAATACTAATAAGGAATGGGTTCTCCATGTTAGCAGTGTTTGTGAAATATAACCAAGCTTGTCTTCCATCCATGCAAAGTTGACAAGGCTGCAGTACTCTACTTCAGAAAATACACTCCTCTCTCAAGCTGCGTTATTCCTTTCTGTGAAGAAAAGTGGGCAGTTTATGAGGAAACTTCCGGGTCAGGTCAATGGCAGGGTTTACATGTTGGGTGGGGTGTAAACCTGTCGCTTAGTTCATCTATAGACAATCAGTGTAATCTGTGTAAAAACTACACATCCAAGACAATTGAACTATGCTATTTGCAATGCGATAATTCCAATAATGATACCATTGATGACGATGGGCCATTGGCAAGGATGGATGAGAAGGAGGAGGAGGAGTGGGATGATTACGGTGGATGAGGCTCAGTATAATATGTGGGCGTGTGAGGGGTCTCTGCAGCGTGGAGACGAACACCTAATCAAGTGTCACTATTGAGACAGAGGTCATGGCTGCAGCAGTCCCTACGACATGCAATTACCCACAAAATGGCATCACCATGACAGCCTATTGTCAAGGTGACAATGGGTGTTTAATTGGGGGGTTTGGGGTTGATGGGGAGGGGGGTTGTCACATAGAAAGGCATCTTAATGTAGCTGGCAGAGAATCACAGAGAAGTGTGTGTGTGTGTGTGTGTGTGTGTGTGTGTGTGTGTGTGTGTGTGTGTGTGTGTGTGTGTGTGTGTGTGTGTGTGTGTGTGTGTGTGTGTGTGTGTGTGTGTGTGTGTGTGTGTCTGCGTGTGCTTTTGCGTGTGCATGTGCATGTGCGTGTGCGCGTGCATGTGTGCGCAATGATTGATCTTAGGGTTATGAGAGCTTTTACATGCACAGAAACATGTTGCTTGTGTGTTTGTCTTATCTAGACTCAGCCTCACCGCGGAGGGGCAGAGGAGAGCTGTCTACATTAATGAGACCTCATAAGAATGATGAGTGATGTTGGCCTATTTTGGATATATATTCATGATAGTTGTCATAGTGCAAAATACAGTGATCTCTTTATTTGATGAAGTAAAGCATTGTTTGTAATGACAATAAGGACCGGTGTTGGACCAGTGTTGAGCCACTTGAAATGTTGATTACTTTAACCCTAAAGCGACTGACTGGGGTCATTTATGACCCCGGGCACATATTTTCATACACCATTTCTGCAATTTTCATCAGAAAAACTTGTCCTTCTACATGATGAGAATATGAAATGGAAGTCATCCTGATGAACAAAAAGGGAGGAAATACGTAAGTCATCAGTGTAGAAATCAATGGCGTTTTTAGAAGTTTCCTTATTATATGGCTGAGCAAAGGCTCAAGCATCAGTTGAATCATCTCTAATACATATGGAAGACACATTTTCACAGCTACAATATCCAGAAAAAGTTTAAGAGAAATTTTGAGTGGGCATAAGCTTATATGTTTGAGACTTGGTTTTGTCTATGTAAATTACCATATTCTCGGATCTTATGATTTCATGAACCCAGAAATGTTTAGTACCCTAAAGTTTTATTGCTGAAATATCATCTATCGGCCTAATGGATAGAATCTAGCTTGGTTTTCCCAAAGTTTCACTTTGAGCAATTTCCATAATTAGCATAAATATACTGTATTATTATGGTAAGACAATAGGCTTAAAAATGTAAATGATAGATATCACCGTGAAACTTTCTCAGTTGATTACTGATGATGAGAGAAGAAAAACATTTATTAGATGTTTTTTGTATTTTGATGTTTTCATATGCAAATGAGGGCATACATCATATTGTAAGGGATAACGGCCGATGAGGTGACCGGTTGTATGAAATTAATGGCGAGGCGGCGGCTTTGAACTCTGTCGACGCACGCAGCGCGAAGACAGAGTTGCCTCCGCCAAGCCATTCATTTCTATAACTGGTCGACCTCGAAGGCCGTTATCCCACTTATCTGCCGTTATGGTCGGGTACTTTTTTAATCTATTATTGTCTGTAAAGTTGTAGGAACCATGTTCTATCAAGACAGAATGTTGCTGTGCGGCGTCCAACTTGACGCGCCTAGAATCTTCGTTTGGTAGCCTGCCGACGCTGTGATTGTTTAATTTTCCTTTACCACGGCGGGATGGAATGTCTTAAAAACAAAAAATTGTGAAGCATTTCTACATGCTGAATCGACACATCGCATCACGCGTCTATTTCCCCCTGCTGACTAATTTTTAGCAAAATAATAAAATGTTCAAATTTATTTTTTTTGCTTTAGATGAGGGACAAGTATGTGCAAGATGTAATAAATAGGCCCTAGCGGTATTTCTATATAAACTCCTTGGAGTCATAAATGACCCCGCTCGGTCAGATTAGTCGCAAAAACAGGCCGGTCGCTTGAGGGTTAAAGGGGCACTGTGTAAGATTGTAACTACATTCATTGAAACGCCTCTATTCTGAAATCTGATCTCTTCATGAATATTTACTTAGTAATAAACTAATATTTACTAGTATGAAAATGCAGTAAGTTTTGCAACTAAAAATGTCTATTTCTGGACATTCAAAATGATGGACATGGAGAAGATCCACCTTTTCACATGTGAAAAGTGCAAATTAGGCCTACCCAGTCATGAATACTTCGGAATTTAATGGTGATGGTGAGTCTTGGTGAAAAAGGTAACATTTGTGAATGGGCAGCATGATTTCTGGTAATAAACTACCAAAACTATTGCATAGTGCACCTTTAAAACACCAATAACCCAATAAATAAACAAGTCAATATTGTAGTGGCGTCAAATTCAGCTGAGGTTAGATACAATACTGAGAGACTATAGAACACATTTGTGAGTTTACTTAGTTTAACTTTACAACCAAGGTTCATGGGAGCGTTTCCATTTTGATATTGTATATCCTTAATAAAATACAGTATACACTAGCACACTGGCCGTCTATGGGAAAAGTAATAACCACATGTCTGAAATAATGGACTGTGTATTAAAAAATGAGTTACACACCCACTCCACTCTACATCCAGCTCAATTTTCCCCAGCAACCCGCCCGGTTTCACCTACAGACACTTTGTCTTTACTTATCGGCTTGCCAGAGCCGAGTACTTTTATATGTGAGCTAATTCATCCAACTCTGTATTCCTCCGTCTTTTTACATTTTATCTGACAATGAACAGAAAATAATCTGGCCCGAGACGTTGAATGGGTTGAGCCAAATCCAATCAATCGTGTCCGGTCTCCTACCCGCCCTGCTAGGGCCTTTCCAGGCGCTGATATTCATGTGCTCAAAGCGGCGCCATTACGATTGAAGATTGAAGAGCATACACTTCAGACAGGGATTTTGATGCATCTGCCTTTTGGGTGACATTAATGAGCCATCCGCCAAACGAAATATATAAATAAATAAACAGATGAATAAGGGCAAGGATTTTTTTTTCACCCCCTCCTTTTCAACAGTTTTTTAATTATCCATCAGAGAATACGACCAAGCAACAACTCAAGGTATTAGCAAGGATGGACTGAAAGACAGCACACAGTAGGCTAATATGTAGGCCTAACAAAATATATGGGTGGTTTGTTTATTATGCTGTATGAACAATATCGCCTAAGGTTAAGCAAGTAGGCTAGTCTACACGTACCTACATTTCTTAGTGTAACGTGTAATTCAACACCTAGGAGATTTTAATTTAACATAGCCAATGTTGTTTCTACTTTTTAATTGTTGAATTAACACTGCTAAAATTGACTGTGTAGCTGTCGTCTTGGCAACACAATGCAGTCATACTCCCATGAGCTGCGATTGCCTCTGAATGCCCCCCTTTGCTTTCTCTCTCTCATCTGCTGACTAAATATGTACAATAGCTTTTATCCGCAACCTTCACCAAGTCTTTGTTTTTGCCTTGCTGTATTCTTTCACCTTAGTTGACATTTTGGTACCTGGAGTGACTCATCAATGTGTGTTTGCTCAGGAAGAGATAGTGTGTGTTATCTGCTGTGTTGAAGTAATGAATCATTGAGGCATATTGAACAGAGCCGGGATTATACCGTGTGGCAAACTAGGCAATTCTGCCCTCTGTATGCCCAGCCCCCAATAACCAGGGGTCCGTTTCTCGATTCTTGTCATTGCTAACCGTCTTAAAACCGTCTTAAGATCGTCTTAAGACCGTCTTAAGACCGTCTTACCGTTCCCTTGGATTTAGTGGTGAGCGTCGCTGTCGAGAGAGAGTTGAGTCGCTCTTACGAAGGACGTTGCTACCGTCGTTAGCAAAGACGCTTTCGAGGTACGGACCCCAGTTCCACCGAAATACCAACAAAAAATGATATGAGAGGGTCCAAGTTCTTTCTTGTCTAGAGCCTGCAACGGATAGAATCGGTACTGATACTGTAGGCCTAACTCCTAGGTAAAGATCACAGTCTACATCACATAATCAAACATGAGATCATTGGGCAAAGGTGAATATCCCACCTATGGAAAAAGCAACAAAAAATACTTTGTCCAGCAATTACTGTACCATACACTTCACTTGTCAGCAATTTCTATTACCGATACAGCAGACCAGTATGGGCACTGATTTAGAAATCTTGTCAATGTGGAGGTGCCTCTTTTAGTCTAGTTGCTGTTACCAAAAAAACAGCTCCACATGAAGAGTTCAGATGCAAACCCCCCTAAGTGCCTTTTCAGAAAAGAATCTTAATTCATTTTTATTTAATACAAAGCTATCAAAATTGCATATTTTTTATTTTATTTATGTAATATAACTATTTATATGTATTATCAAGTAGGCCTACATGAATGTAAACCAAACGAACAACCGGGTTCTCTAAAAATATAGAAGTGCATGTCTTCAGAAATGGAGTTAGGGGGTTTTGCATCTGAACTCTTCACATGTACCACATGAGTCAATGATGGCCCCTAAAGGTGCACTGTGTAATATTTTAAACAGTTTACTTCCAGAACCATTTTACATTTTTTCATTAAATACTTACCACCATCATTACATTTTATGTCAATGTCAAAACATATCCATTTCAATATGATTTACTGTGCAGCAGCAAAACAGCAACATATAGATTCCATCACCACTTTCAAAATCATCACTTGTAAACAGGGAGGTCAGCTACCAAGTCAAACCGCCTGGCAAGTGAAGAGAGAATACATTGCAGAGCTTTTAAACTTTGAAGTCAATATGTCCACACCTGGGTAGGCCTACATTTGGTTAATCTTACGTAAAACTTTTCTTTTTTTTTTCAGAGGCTGGACCTCCCTTATAATCTCTTTTCTAAGATGGACTGATTCTATCGGGGCATTCACTAACCATTTACGCAGACAGCTAAAAGGCCTCCCATCTTTTATCATTTGCTCTCTCTGTCTTTCTCCCTGTCTCTCTCTACCCCTAACTTTCTGCCTCTCTCACCCTCTTTCTCTCTGCCTCTTTGCCTGCCTGCCTGTCTGCCTGTCTGTCTGCCTGTCTGTCTGCTCCCCCTGTCTGTCTGCCTGCCTGTCTGTCTGTCTGCTTCTCTGTTTCACCTTTCTGTCTCTTGCAACTCTTCATCTTATTTCTCATTTAGGTATCTCTGTCTTTGTCTCTATCCCCCCCCTCTCTCTCTGGGGTATATTCTCCCTCTCTCTCCCTCTCTCTTATCTCTCTTTCTCTCTCTCTCTCTCTCTCTCTCTGGGGTATCTTCCCCCTCTCTCGGTCTCTAATTCTCTGTCTCTGTCCCTGTCTCTGTCTCTCTCTCTCTCTCTCTCTCTCTCTCTCTCTCTCTCTCTCTCTCTCTCTCTCTCTCTCTCTCTCTCTCTCTCTCTCTCTCTCTCTCTCTGAGTGTCTGTATAAGTGCCAGGGGGAGTTATGTCCCTGCTGCAATGCTTGTGTGTAAGTAGACCCGTGTCTGGGAGTGAGGAGGAAGAGAAGGAGAGAGGGAGTGAGGAGGAAGAGAAGGAGAGAGGGAGAGAGGGAGAGAAGGAGGGATGGTGGCCTGTATTTACTGTGTGTTGCTGAGGCAGTGGCAGTGGCGGTGGCAGCCGCGGTGGACAGAGATGGAGAGAGCTCATTTCCAGGCAGCAGCCCACCGTACCAGAGATTCTAAGTATAGAGATATGCCAACATAATAGGTTTCTATGGGTACCTAACACGACCAGGTTCCGGTCTGCCTAAAGGGGCGTGTCATAATGCTCCTACCATTGAATAGAATAGTCCTCAGGTCTGCCTAGGTCTGCCTAAGGGGAGCCATAATAGAACCAGGAAACAATGGGCCAATGGAACCTCTCTCTCTCTACTCTCTCTGACCGTACTGTACCGCACCGCCTCCCTCTGCCAACCCCCACCCCCCTCTATTCCAGCCCACTGCCCTCCATTTCCTGCTAAAGTGCACACACCAGCATGAGTGCACACATGTGGCTCTCTCTTTTTCTCTTCACACATACAGACACAGACACACACTTACTCTCTCTCTCTCTCTCTCTCTCTCTCTCTCTCTCTCTCTCTCTCTCTCTCTCTCTCTCTCTCTCTCTCTCTCTCTCTCTCTCACACACACACACACACATACACAAACATGCGTGCGCAGGCATGCACACACACACAACACACATACACAAACACACACACGCACACGCACACGCACACGCACACGCACACGCACACGCACACGCACACGCACACGCACACACCAGACTGAGAGGCACTGACAGACATTACACACACATTTTATTCACAGATACACCCATATGTGCACACTTCCGTACTGTACACAATACACATGCCCTGTGTGGTGCATTGTATCATACAGTACACATGACAGACAGACAGACAGACAGACAGACACACACACACACACACACACACACACACACACACACACACACACACACACACACACACACACACTTAAGACAGACATGACTGTCCAAACAAAGACAAGCACACACACACACACACACACACACAAAACGCACACACACACACACACACACACACACACACACACACACACACACACACACACACACACACACACACACTCACACTCACGCACACGCACACCCTTACAGGAACTAAGTTTGTGTTAAAAAGTTTAACAGCATGACTCATTGCAAAGCTCCAACGGCAGAAAGAGAAAGAGAACGAAATGTCATTACTTTGGATGAAAGAAAAGTGAACAGATTTGGCATGTATTTTTAGTGACTTGTCTGTTAAATAGCTCCCGCTGTGCAGAGCGACTCCAAAATCTTCTCTTTTCGTGGCTATACTGTTCACACCTCATTGGTGCAGCCTGTGTTTTCCACATGCAGCGTACTTTATATATATATATTCCTCAGGGAGAGTTGGCATTTAAGAAGCGACAGCCGTCCATTTCCTCGTGAGATTATTTCTGTACGTCGGAAGATTATTTCAGAGAGTGGGGTTTATAAAACCTACTTGAGAATGCTACGGGAGTCGCTCGGTGGAAATGGTAAACCTTTTACGGTGAAATCATTTGGATGTTCTTCTATGGCAAGCAAAACAAATGGTAGAGGACAGATGAAAGAAGAATTGTAAAACACAAATGCAAAATGTGCACATCCAAAGCTTGAGAAGGAGAGAGACTTGCTTGCAAGAGACTGGCCTTGCTCTTAAAGGTACACTGTGCAGGAAATGGTCAAAAAAGGTACTGCAACTATGCTGCTCATGGAACCTATTGCCAAATTTGACCTTTTCATGAAAGTTTACTAAGTAATAAATTAATATTTTCGGTAACACTTTATTTTAGGGATACATCTATTAGCACTAATACATACAATGTTAATGCCTGCATAGTACCTTGTAAGGCATGTACTAAGCAAATACCAAGGCCTACTAGGTCCTTACTAAGGTTAAATTGGTAATAAATCCCTTATTGTGCATGAACAAGACATTTGCGAATACATGCCTAACAAATGTTTGATTTTGCTTTGTACATGCCTTACAAGTTACTTATACAGGAACATTGTGTGTATTAGTGCTAATAAATGCATCCCTAAAATAAAGTGTTACCATATTTTCTAGGTCCAAGTACAGTCATTTCTGCAGCTTAATGACTATTTCTGGAAATTCAAAATTGCAGACCATGGAGAAGATCCCCCTTTTCATGTATGAAAAGTGCAATTTTTCCAGTCATAATGAATACTTAGAATTTGATGGTGGTGGTACATTAATAAACATTAGTGAATGGGCAGCATGACTTCTGGAAACAAACCACTAAAAATCTCACACAGTGTCCCTTTAAGGTGCTACCTCTTAGATGTGCATGGTTGAAAAAAGTTGTATTTGTGTGCGCTTATAGTTAAAAAAAATAATAAAAAAAAAGGTGTCACCTGAAATAAAGGAGACATGTTAAATTGAGGTACTGATTTCACTAAGAGCAAATGCACAGAAAAAAATGCATTTTTAAAACTTAATTTGCAGCTCACAAATGATGTTATGTTTTGATTTACAGTATGTTTCCCTCTTGCCTATGGTGGAAACAGTAGTATTGTGTAATTTCATTTCAGCTCCAAATTTCACTGCAGTGCTGCATATTACGACTTTAAAGTAGTCCACACCTTGCAATATGTACGTACATACAGTACATCCCATATTTCAGATTTTCACTGGACCTCATATCATTTGTTAGAGCCTACAAAGAAGACAGCTTGTGAGTTATAGCCAACTATGTAAAAATAATAACTCTATGAGTATTACGCCTGGGACACAATTCACGTTCAATGGCCATGAGCAAAGCAAACATCATTAAGCCATTAGCTACATGGATATAATAACACTGGTAATGTATAGCAAAGCCATGTTATTAGCTATTTCATCCCGCAATGGCCTTTAGCTCTTATTAGCTGCATAGGTAAGCTATACTGATTAGCGGACTTAGAAACACTGATTAGTCAAATCCTTGGTGCATGTCAATACTAGGCATGGTGTGGCATGAGTGTGGCACGGCTTTAATGTTTGCAGCCTGTGAGTGCCTTCACAGTCACCATGAAAAATAAAAAATCGCTCTACTTTCTGTCTACACATATTGAACCGCCATGTATAAATATGATACATGACCACAGCCGTGGCTCAAACAGCTAAGGCACTGTACTGTTCCTACGGGGATCTGGGTTTGATTACAAGCCGAGGTTATTTCCCGATCCTGCCCCATCTTTCAAAATACTTTGTTTTTGCCAGAGCACCAAGGCCAGTGTTTTGTTTTTGTGAAAATTGTTCCCCTGGGCTACAGCTGATCTTCTCTAGTTGATAACACAATTTGTAGATGCAGCCTTGTGATAACCTGGATGCAGGATAATTTAGCCAGGCCTTTTTTTTAATATTATATTTAAGTTATAAACCGTTTTCAGTGTCTTCCTTTTCATGCCAAGCCCTGCTCAGCAATTTCAAGGCGTTGAGGACATTGCAGTATGGGAATAAATGCACATTTTCAAACAATAGAGGTACACCTTAGCGACACAAGGAGGGAGCAGCAATGATTATGCAGGTGCAATATTATGAATTTTGTCAAATATAGAAACGACTTTGGTTTAGTTTTGTTATTTATTTGAAAATGTCACACCACTGTAGATACTTCTATTGACATCTCTCTAAATCTCTCTAAATCTCTCTTAATACCTCTCTCTCTCTCTCTCTCTCTCTCTCTCTCGCTCTCTCTCTCTCTCTCTCTCTCGCTCTCTGATACACACATGCACACGAACTCAGCTGCGGTTTTAGGAAATCTAAGGCCCTGGTCAAAGAACAGAGTTTTGAATACCGTAATGCAATGACGAGGCCACTGATTGGAAGAGGCCCTGGGCAATTGACCGACCTTGCTCAATGCAAAAAACGCCTATACACGCACATACATAAGCATGCATGCACGCATGCACTCATGCGCATACACACACACCAGCCTGATCTCCAAAAATTCCGTGCTCCTGGACACGGATGTTAAGGACACGAAATCTGTGTCCAGGAGCACGGATTTTGCCAAAATTCCGTGCTCCTGGACACGGAATTGTTTTCCGTGCTCCTAGACACGGAACTGTTTTCCGTGATGGGCACACGGAAGTGCTTTCTATAGGCTATTACCACAGCACTGTGTTAACTCTATCATTAGAAAATACATACCAAATGCTAATCCTAAACAAAATAATGCTATAGCAATTTAAGTTCTGCCCTCACCAAAACATTCCCTAACTTTAACCTGTCATTAAAGACATATTTTTGAGAAATGCCTTTTCCAGTTGGTTGCTAGGCTATCAAATTCATATAATGAATGAAAGAAAACTAGCTGTGCCCAGACCAAAACAATCCCAAACCCTAACCTGTCAGTAAGAAATGTCTTTTTTGAGAAAAAAATATTTGAAATTAGAAAAATCCTGAGAAAACACAAGACTGTGGAAACATAGAGCTGTGGGAGTATAGAGAAAGCACTTCTGTGTGTCCATCACGGAAAATAATTCCGTGTCCAGGAGCACGGAATTTTGGCAAAATCCGTGCTCCTGGACACAGATTTTGTGTCCTTAACATCAGTGTCTAGGAGCACGGAATTTTTGGAGATCATGTTGCACACACACACACACACACACACACACACACACACACACACACACACACACACACACACACACACACACACACACACACACACACACACACACACACACACACACTCCCACTATCCCTGGTCAGCATTTCGGTGAAAAGTTTCTTAAGGGAGTAATCCCCCCCACCACCACCCACCCCCCAGATATTCAAGCCAGCCATTTCTCTGTCTAATATTTGCATCTCCTCTTCCCCTGTGTTGCTTCAATTCCGCAGGCTATAGGTAGATCCAGGACCAAGCAAAAAAAAAAAAAAGACTTATGACTCATCACTTTGTGTCCATAGAAAAGTGCATTAATTAAATAATGCCCTAGCCTTTTTCTCTGGAGCCTTTATGCCTTTTTTAAAATGCTGTGACAATAGAAAAATAATTCAATGACCACAGCACTGTGACCAGAAGAGAAGGAGAGTAAGTGGGGTGGAGAGGTGCAGGTGTGTGTGTGTGTGTGTGTGTGTGTGGGCACATGCTCAAGGGTGTGTGTTTATGCACTGTGTTGCCAAAAGGTGTGTGTGTGTGTGTGTGTGTGTGTGTGTGTGTGTGTGTGTGTGTGTGTGTGTGTGTGTGTGTGTGTGTGTGTGTGTGTGTGTGTGTGTGTGTGCGTGCGTGCGTTTGTGTGCGTGTCCGTGTGAAGAATACATGCGCGCATGAGTGCATGGGTGCATGTATGCATGTTACAAAATGGGAGAGATGTGTGTGTGATAGCACGTGTCCGTTTGGATTGTAAAAACAGAGGGAAGTCGTGGGAGAGGCAAATGCTATCCCTCAAACACAGAGGGAACCCCTACAGCCTAACATATGTTAGATAGGAAGACGCTACACAGTCTCACGCCAAGTAGTCAATTTTTGACTACTCAATTTTTGACACCCCAAGACTGCAATTTTTGACGTCTTGGGTATTCCTTCCACGTCACATTTTGACTATGTCCTCAAAGGCGCCCCCTTGTGGCAGCATGACGTCATTGAGGTTAGGTTTAGGAATAGGTTTAGAGTTAGGCCACATAGTCAAAATGTGACGTGGAAGGAATACCCAAGACGTCAAAAATTGCCGTCTGGTCCAAGGTAGTCAGAAATTGACTACTTGGGGTGAGACTGCGTTGGAAGTCACAGCATGCAGATCTCATCACAATCACCATGCACAAGGTGCATGTCGATTACTTACTGTATGTTGCATTCCAGACCAGGGACATGAAGTGGGGCATGGGAGTTCTCCCACCTAAACTATTCCAACTCCCACTTCAAAGTGTTCCAGGCAGTTGAAGTGGGCGTTCTACAACCATAGCAACCTCTACGGTTTAGCCCAAAATGTTCAGGTTAGCGATTATTCGTACCATAAGTAACATTCGTGGTGATCCAACATGAAAGTGGGTGTTGAGTTAAAACTGCTGTGTCTAAAACAACTGCACAAGAAAGAAATAAGCCTTTGCTTATATGTTGTCGTTTTAGATAACGGCTCCATAGACGCCACCATTATTCTCCGACTTCAATTTGTTGAAGTGGAAATAGAACTAAGTACGTAACCCCAGTTCCCTAGAAGGGGGTTCCACTTTGACTGGCATTTCAATGCATTTTTCATAGTGGGAAGTCGGAGAGGTCACATCTCCCACCAGTTTGGATTGGGTCTGGAATACGCCAGTACTTACTTATCCTCTTTGTCCCGACTGGAACATAAAGCCACTGGTTTACAGCAGCACACTGGTCCCCCAGGTTGTGTGCTGGGCGTGGAACTAACAACCCCCAACCGGAAAACTAAATCTACAGAAAAACGATATCTGAACATAAAGTATTGGAATGTATACAACTTCTATTGCTGGGAAAGTGAGCCGGGTGCCCAGAGAACAAGGATATATGACAAGGTAAATATATATTCAAATCTCATACAGTCTTATATTGTATTATATTGAATTGGACCATGTTTATATTGTATGCCTTAAGTAAGCACTCGGGCATATTCCATGTACAGTGTTTATATGTTTCAGTGCATGGAATATGTATTTGTGCCTTGGAAGCCATCCAGGTTTTGTCGGGGGTGTGTGTGGGTGTGTGTGGGGGGGTGTTGGACTTCATTCAATACAAGTAGGGGACATTACTCATGTAATTTGTATTCGTAAGGTACGTATAGGTTGCGTTCCCTTAATACATGCAGTATTGACTTCTTGATTGCAAAGTGATCTCTCTTTACAAGGTCCAGCTCAGGGAAAATGAGGAATGGGCTACTTTTCTAGTATGTGCGCTATAAGAATTATACACATTTAAAAAGTGGTCATTCAACATGTGGCGAGCTCATTTAAAATCTTTTAGTGTGTTTTTTGACGCAGAGTACTCTCTAAGTTCTGAATTAACACCGCATTTTTGTACTGTCCATATATGTATCATTTGGGAGTTGTATCTTTTCCCCCTGGGTACCACCATGGTGTTTACTCCTGTCCTCCATTTCTGCCAAGGTAGAGGCACATTAAAGAGACCTATTCATTCCAACTCCAGTCTCCAGAGAGACTCTCTCTCTCTCTCTCTCTCTCTCTCTCTCTCTCTCTCTCTCTCTCTCTCTCTCTCTCTCTCTCTCTCTCTCTCTCTCTCTCTCTCCCATCTCCCCATCTCCCCTCTCCCCCCTCTCTCTCTCTCTCTCTCTCTCTCTCTATCTTCAGGCCCTCTCCCAGCTCTCCATCCGAACCCTCTGAAGTCTCCGCAAATTACCTCAACAACTTGGCCTCTTCAGTAGTAGCTATTTCGGTGTCCACCAAATTGCACTCTGCCTGTCTGGTCATAACTGTCTGCAGTAAGGCCAGGAGCCCCTCCTGCCACCACAAGCTCTCAGCAAGCACATCGGTGCTGTCTGCAGAAGTTAAATGAATGTATTTTCCTTAGGCAATGCCCAGGTGAGTACCCGAGTTGATGAGATGATTGCCCATATGAACTGTTGCTATACTATATGAAAGAGTGTATGCTGAAATAATATTGCAGTTGTAAAGTAAACATCTTGAAATGACTGACTTGAAGGTGGGAGGTTTATTAGAGTGGATGATTAAATGTTTTTAGGTTTTGGAGCAACCAACTAATGATCTAGTTAGGGCCTCTTCAGTTTGTTTACTGGAGAGTGTTTCCACAACATGGTTAAGTGATAAACCGGAACATGTTAAGAAAGTAAGTAAGAACTCCAGGCTCTTATAGATGACTTGCCACTAGCTCAGGTTTGATTGGAATACCCAGGTGGTCCTTGAAGTAATGTTGTTAATATAATATGCACTGGCCTGTACGTGTATCCACTATACGCTTTCCATGGATCCAATTTATAAATTCATAGAACACTGTCTTCTTGTATGGTGAGCACACACGGTGCTAGAACCATGACAGCATTTGATACACAGTTGATTCTTACTCTATGACCAGAACGAAGACGACCGTAACCAAGTCGTACTGACATGAAGCTGAGGCTAGAGATTTCAAAGCAAAGTCACAGGTTGTTTTGTATCAATTCCGTATCATCATCTTCAGTTTGTTTACTGTATGCCAAGGGGGTATTGCAAGAAACTGGCTTAGTAAACCAGGTTAAGGAAACCTTGAGTTGCTGCTGTCTAATAGAGGAGCCTGGAGTGCTCATGATCTTCACATAATGACACCTTCGGGCTATCTCTTAGCAGATTTACCTCTTCCAGTAGGTCAACTTAGCCAGGTTTATCACTTAATGTTCTTGGAATACTCTAGGTCTGTTGTTGCCAGAATACCGTCCTGCATGTTTATCCACTGTACGCTCTCCCTGGTGAGGCAAAAATAATGTATTTTAAGACTTTGAAGGCACAGAATCATTGTCTAATTGTCTTATCTGACTACCGGTAAGTCCTCTTCGATTTGTTTATTGCATGCTAAAAAGTCCTGTTGACATAATAATAATGAAGTAGTACTTGCCTGCATGTGTATCCACTGTGAGCTGTCCGTGGTGCTGAAACAGCCTCCATTTCAGTTTGTTTATCTTATACTAAAAAGTCCTGTTGTTACCTCCGCCAAGGAGGTTATATTTTGGGTCGCGTTGGTCTGCTTGTCTGTCTGTTTGTTTGTCACCAGGGTAACTCAAAAAGTTAGAAACGGATTTGGATGAAACTTTGTGGAGTTGTGGGAAATGACAATCAGAACAAGTGATTAAATTTTGACGCTGATCCGGATCACAATCCAAATCCAGGAACTTTTTAAAAGATTCTTCACCATTGCGAAATAGGGCGAATAACTCAAAACACAAAAAGAGGGCAGAAAGACTTTTTAACCCATTGGTGCCTGATGTTGCATTGTGCAACATTGTCCCTGGTGCCTGGATCGTCATTACGCAACATTCAGGCACATGAGATTTGAGACAACTTTATCAAATTGTTTATCTTAATGCATGTTTTTATGTGTTTCAGAGACTGAGAAAATTAGGTTTTTATAGGCTGAGGGCAGCTTCTCTTAAAAAGGGCTCAGGCATTCAGCACCATTTTTTGCAGGTGCCTTAGGCGTCAATGGGTTTAAAAAAAAGGGTGTAACATAGTCATGTTCTATCAAATGGCCTCCTTAGCGGAGTTCTGCACTCTCTGAGTGCATTTCCAGTTACCTCCGCCAAGGAAGTTGTGTTTACCATATTATATAGTTCTTACCTGCATGTGTATCCACTATGAGCTATCCATGGTGCTGAACTTGCCTCCGCTCACCCTTCCAGTTGCTTACACATTCACACTGCATTGCCCATGCAGGGTGAAATGGCTACCCTTTGTCATCCCGCCTGCTCCATCTTGCCTGATTGCCAAATGTGTATGCCGCGGTCCTCCGTGAGCACCATTTAAAATTCAAAGGCCCATAAATTAATGAGTCCTTATCACCGACCCCCCGGCCTCTCACGCCCGCCACTTGCCAGCTCCCCACTACGTCAGGTAACGACAGGGGCGCTGCCCACGGACCTCCTTCACAGACACACGCACACACACACACACACATGTGCGCACACACACACACACACACGCACACACACATGCACATGCACACGCACACCCTCTCTCTCTTTCTCTCTCCTCCTCTACCTCTTTTTTATTTCTTTTTACTGTCTCTCGCTCTCTCTGTTTCTGTCTGTCTGTCTGTGTCTCTCTCTGTCTCTATGTCTCTCTGTCTCTCTCTCTCTCTCTCTCTCTCTCTCTCTCTCTCTCTCTCTCTCTCTGTCTCTCTCTCTCTCTCTCCCACTCCCCCTGCTTCCTCCTCTCCCTTATTCACTCCTTCTCTCTCTCTCTCTCTCTGGAGCTGTCAGTATCGGCCACCCCACCCTGCCTAGCCTGCCTGTCTCCCTACCTCCCTACCTCCCTACCTCCCTGTCTCCCTACCTCCCTGCCTGCCTGTCTCCCTGCCTGCCTGCCTCCATGTCTGTGTCCCTGCCTGTCTCTACCTCCCTGCCTGCCTGCCTGGCTCCCTCTGGCCCATCCCTCAGCCCCCCCCCCCCTGGCAGGACCAGACAGGGCCCCGGCCATCACTATGCAGCTCGCGGGCTGCTGTTTGTCGGGGGCGGCGGTGACACCGGCGCTCCTGAGGATTTTAATGAGCTCCCAGGGGGACCGGCTTTAGTTCTTTGGAGCATCACCCGGGCCTTGGGCTGCTTGGGGAGTTTTCGGGAGGGTGGGGATAAGGAGGGTGGAGAGAGAGAGGGGCGGTGGGATGGAGAGGGGACATCGATACTTACACCTGCGCTGACCTGAGCTTCATACTCAGCCCAGCAGGTAAGGAGTAAACACTCACACACAAACACACACTGAGACGTGCGTGTGCACACACACACACACACACACACACACACACACACACACACACACACACACACACACACACACACACACACACACACACACACACACACACACACACACACACACACACACACACACACACACACACACACACATAAACAAACACTTAACACACTTGAACACACACACACATTGAATTCATTTTTTCGTGTGCATGCACCACACACACACACACACACATAAACAAACACTTAACACACTTGAACACACACACACATTGAATTCATTTTTTCGTGTGCATGCACCACACACACACACACACACACACACACACACAAACAAACACTTGAAACACACTTGAACGCACACATTGTGTTCATTTTTTCGTGTGCATGCACTACACACACACAGATACACACACACACACACACACACACACACACACACACACACACACACACACACACACACACACACACACACACACACACACATACAGCCTGTCCCCTCTCCTCACCTACTCAAGTTAGTCACAGACTGGAGTGATATTTGGAAAGTTGTGGGAAAACAGCAAGGCCAGCAAAAAGAAGCAGACTCTGGCTGCCCCCCAAACACATTAGCCTTCACTCACTTCTTTGGGATCCATACTGTACATAGGGCAGAGCCATGCATTTCCAATGTACACAGTACAAATGCACCAAAAAAGAGTTCGCCAAAGAGGTCGGTATGCTAAGAGCAACACGTAGGTACTGTATGTTGGTCAGAGATGTATAGTAACGAAGTAAAAGTAACGAAGTACTGTACTTATGTACCAAACTGCAGTATCTGTACTTTTTTGAGTAATATTTTTTCCCTCATACTTGTACTTTTACTGCACTACATTTTTCTGATGAAATTAATACTTTTACTCCATTCATGTGCGGCTTTCGTTACTCGTTACTCGTTTCTATGCCCAAGCGCTAGATGGCTCTGTCATCACCAGATATGATGGAACGTGTTCACTGTCAGTGGCGATGCAATGGTAGGGAAATAAAACCAGATCGCATTCTCGCGCATGTCTTTTGGCGCGGTCAGTGACGCTCAGTTGGCATTGACACTGGCATGTTGGCAAGATGGATGAGGTAGACGAGGTATCGCCATCAACATCAACGACACCAACCACCTCACATTGCGGCGAGGAGGAGGAGGATGACGGCTGCCATCCCTGGCCCTATTTAGATTCAATGTTCAAAGCTGTTTTAATAACAAACCATAATGGTATTTGCACTTCATAAGAGACTTATTGTACAGAGCTCTAATAAACCAAATGGTATTCAAACTTTTGACTGACTTTTTCCCCCCCCATTTTTTAATGCAGTACTTTTACTTCTACTTCTACTTTTTACTCAAGTAGCAAAACTTGCAATACTTCTACTTGCTTTACTTAAGTACAACACATTTTGAATACTTTTGTCCTTCTACTTGAGTAAGGTAAGGAAAGGTTACTTTTGACTTTTACTCAAGTCATTTGACAAGTACTGGTACTTCAACTCCACCTCTTTTCTCCAGTACTTTATACATTTCTGTTGTTGGTAGCCTGGCTATGGCACATGAAGCACTTCTGATCGTCTACTGTAGTCTGGCGAATAGCAATATTTGATGACTTCTAACAGGGTGGGCTTAACCCCCATCTATGAAATGCCATTGTATTCTACTAGGCGAAGCTGCAATGCATGCAATCCCTCTTTCCTCTGACGAAGCTACTAACTGGACCAATGGATTGCATAGCCTTAAACCCACCCCATCAAGCCATGGGAAATGCTAGATTTACTTGACTTCCATTGTGAGCGGGATTTGAATTTCACAAAAAAGCGAATGCGCCACACTCCCTTGGAGTGTCATAGTTTGGGTGGGCTGAATTTGAATAGGAGGCGAGGCAAGAATCCATGTTGATAAATCACTCAAACTTACCACATACAAGTTTTGGCGTGAATGTTGAAAACTTGAGCATGCGCACGTACACATTCACACGCAGACACACACTGACACGTGCACACACCCACACAACACATACACAGTACACCCCCCCACAACACATGCTCATAGGAAGGAACCCATTTCTCATAGTTGCCATAGGCAGCGTTCCCATTTGAGCAATAATGGGTTAAGTGGTAGCTGGCTAAACAACAAGGGCTGGCCCTAATATTGTTTATCTTGGACAAGCTAATTAAAATGTCACAATTCATTATACAAGCCACGGCCTCACCTTGTCAGAGGGGAAATGGGAATATCAATCATATTGTACGTACTCTCCCCGGGCCTCTACCCAACAGTTGACTGTCTCCGTCCTATCAACTTGCACCGCCAGTGCTCCTCTACAGGCCCGTTGACACAAGGAGGGAAATGGTTGAGTGGTCCCGGGCCCGGGGATATAGGGGCCCCCACAGAATTGGGAGCCCACTACATTTTATTTATTTTTCAGACGGGACAGTGGGAGATGACAGGAAATGAGATGGGAGAGAGAGAGACGGGGAAGGATCGGGAAATGACCCGGGCCGGGAATCAAACCCGGGTCGCCCGCATAGCAGTCCAGCGCCCCAGCCATTAAAGCCATGGCTGAACCAAGGGGGGGGCCCTCTCTGATGGCTTTGTCCCGGGCCCTGGTATGGTCAAAGCTGTCAGCGGCTCTGCTCTGCTCATCCGTCCTGGGGGCTCACCATTGCACATCATGCGCCTGTCAAACAAAAATAGCTGTTACCAAGACTGGGCTGCCAATACCAACCACACACCCACCCACCCAACGTTCGCGCGCCCCTGCTGCCTCCAACCCTGCGCACAATGCCAAGTCCCTCTTCCTTTCTGTGGATGTCAGCCTCAATTCAGTCATGTAAACGTTGAGGATGTCAATGGCGTATACATGCATGCACACAAACTGTATACACACACATGCAGACAAGCAACACACACACACACGCACACATGTGCATACACACACACACACACACACACACACACACACACACACACACACACACACACGCGCGCGCACACACACGCGCGCGCGCACACACACACACACACACACACACACACACACACACACACACACACACACACACACACACACACACCACACACACACACACACACACACACACAAACACAGACACACACACACACACACACACACACACACACACACACACACACACACACACATACACATACAAACGGACAAGCACCTGTCATTTTTGACCTTGCCATTTGCCTGTTTCGGTATCAGCATCAGCGTCAGTAGCCACTAAGCATTGCAGATCAAAGTTAGTGGCCTGCCTGTATGCTCCTGAGCAAGGGAAGGGTTGAGGTTGGCATTCCTCTTTAGTCTTTCTGATCTTCTCAAGAGAGACCTTCATGTTTCTCTTTTCGGGAAGTAGAAGATGCTATTTGGCGAGATGTGTATGCATGCTGCCATGAATAACAGGTATTCAAATTATTGTTAATTGATTTCTTGAATGCATACTACTCAATGCTTTCTTTTCAGGCAAACCAATACTCTCCCTGCCGCAACTGCGTGCCTACAAAAATACCTCTGTGCCAATTTTAGGCTTAGGGGTTGGTTAAGGGGAGTCAAAAAACAAATCATTTGGCAACCACTTGGTTAGAAAGGTGATCAAAAAGTGGATGCGGGAACATCTCTAAAATGTACATGTTTATGGTAAATGGCACTGGACTCTCCCTTTTCCTCTGTTAGACACGTAAACATCTGTTTCATTTCCTTCAGGTTTACTAAAAGGTACTCTACTACTCTACTATTTTTAACTAGAAACCTGGTTGGCACCTGCAGTGACCTTTCTCATGAAGCACTTGCACAGACTGTGGCACAGATTGTGCACAGACAGTGTGTGTGTGTGTGTGTGTGTGTGTGTGTGTGTGTGTGTGTGTGTGTGTGTGTGTGTGTGTGTGTGTGTGTGTGTGTGTGTGTGTGTGTGTGTGTGTGTGTGTGTGTGTGTGTGTGTGTGTGTGTGTGTGTGTGTGTGTCCTTGAGTGCATGCATTCAAAGTTCATGAGTTCAAGCACATGCTTGCATGGTGTGTTTTGTTTTTGTTTGTTTTTTTTTTCGTTTTTTTACATGTAGTGCCACTTCATGGAAGTCCCTCTAAGTTCAACATTGGTTTCTATGGTAACACAGTGCTCTCTACCCCAAACACAAACAAAGCAACTAGACTAGGTTCATAAGGGTCATAACAACATGTCTAATTGAATATTACACGGAACTTCCTTGACCAGCTGTTGTTGTGAAGATAAACGGGTTATAGAGTTCTTGTAACATTCTCAAAAATTAAAAAAAAAAAATTGAAGACGGGATTGTAGGACTTTCTTGTGATCTTCCCAGGGTCTTTTATTTTCGATATGTAGACTACATCTCTTGGATGCTCCTAAACACATCATTAGTGATGTAAGGTCAGAGGTGTCATAAGTAAAAGAAAAAGTAACAAAAAAAACCACACAGTCTCCTTCCAACACAGGTAACTTATCTTAGTAGCCAGTAGACCTGTGTGTACTTGTCTTACGATCAGTTGACTCTGTGCTGGTTTGATCACGTTTGTGGGGGGTCCTTGTTAGGTTTTTAGTGTTTTTCAATAACAACACAATCTGTTTAAGTAAATTGTGTAACAGCTACGTAATAGCATGTGCTATTGTTGTAATTAAACCATGAATTTACTTTTACTTTCACTTTTGACACCCCAGAAGTCCCCGGGCGCTTTTGTTTTATCAACATCAGACACCCTCACCAAGGCAGCCCAGCCATGGTAGATCAGACCCGGCCTGTGTTCAGGTGGCATTTGATAATCCCCATAGATCACCTCTGCTGATCCAGAGCCATCTCCAGGCTTTCTCTGCTTCCTCTGTGAGGATCTTGATCGATCTTTGCCTCTCTATCCCAGTAATGCCCAGCGCAATCAAGGTCTTACAGAGTGATTGGCCTACAAACCCTTTGCGGCCAACCTCGATGGGCATATACTTTGCCTTCCAGCTCTGTTTGCTGCAGTCAATGACCATGTATTTCAGTGCCTCTCAACCTTTTTGAACAAACGCCCCCTAGGCCTAATCATAAGCCTCAAAATGCCCCCTTGACATCAGCATAAGCCTAACAAAACCCCCCTTAGTATTAAAAAATAAAATGGCAACTAAGCCCCGCCCCCTTTCAGCTGTATCCTTCTCAACGCCCGCCCTGGGGCTTTCCGGGCAGTACCGCCCACGTTGAGAAACACAAATGCATTTGGTCCTCTTTCTCTCGTGGGCCTCATCCAGGTGGTCCTCCCAAACCACGGCACTGTCAGCTCCATCAGAATGATGCTCTTCATCTCCTCTGATAGGCTACCAGGAGGATGTCTGGCCTCCTCTGATAGGCTATCAGGAGGATGTCTGGCCTCCTCTGATAGGCTACCAGGAGCATGTCTGGCCTCGGGTTGGTTGTGTCAATGGAGGAGAGCCAGGTCCCTGTCAGGGGTCTAGACTCGTGGGTAACGCTTTAGAATAAGGTTCTTCTAATAAGTGTTTATAGTCACTAGTAAGCAGGTAGTAATACCCTTACAAGTGCCCAATAACATGCTTATTAACTTTGTTCACATGCTTATTAACGTTGTTAACATCTGATGAGTAACTTTATTTGAGTAAAAGCATGAAAATCGGTACACATGGCAGCCATCTTGAAAATTTTGTTTTTTCGCGACGCCTCCATATATAGTATTAGTCAGCATATCAAGATGGATATGTTTACTGATTTAAATAATAAGACTAAAAAAATAAACCACTATAAACACATAATAAGCAGCTTATAAGATGTTAACAAAGTTAATAAGCATGTTATTGGGCACTTGTAAGGGTATTACTACCTGCTTACTAGTGACTATAAACGCTTATTAGAAGAACCTTATTCTAAAGTGTTACCGACTCGGGATCTGGGGACAATATGGTCCTATGGATCAAGTTGAGCATAGAATGTTCCAGGGGTCCAGAGATCTCATTGGGGAAAACCAAGCAGGTCAAAAACAGGTTGTGTAACAAAGGGAGACAGACAGCGCTTCCCTGTACCATTTTCTGTGCTCTGAGTCAGTCGATTGTTAAATCTATCTGGTCATGTATATTAATTGCCCAATCAATTCTAATGGTGATTCTGGTTCCTTACTGCCGCACAGTGAGCCGTTTAAGTTCTAAGTGGAGCTCCATGTCCAGACCAACATTTGGACCTCCTTAACCCGACAAGTTGTAGCACTTCACGCGCTTGTCTTCCAGAGAGCAAGACCCCCAAATCCCTTTGTACCGCACACACAAATTTGGGAGTGGCAGTCGAGTCGAGAGTCAGTAAACCAGACTACCTGGACAGGTAAGAGACTGCTTGTGTGCGGGGCATGAAAGAAGTCCTGTTTTGGAGATAGCGAGTAATTTCATTTCATGTGTAAATGTGCGTTTGGTGTCAAGGGCATGGAGACAGCAAGTTGAGCTGGCAGCCTTGGCAGGCAATTACTGTAGCCTGTCTGGAGGCCGCGCACGCTACGCTACGAAGCATCAGGTGCTGCTGTGTTTGCAGGACTGCAGTGGAGGTTGAGACCAGGGAAAGAGTTCATGCAAGTACGCCGTATGCACATATATACACACGCACGCACACACACACACACACACACACACACACACACACACACACACACACATACACACACACATACACACAGACACACAGAAACAGACACACAGACACACAGAAACAGACACACAGACACACAGACACACACACACACACACACACACACACAGGAGAGCACCGACTCCACTTTTAAAAATTTGCATATGCATCTCATCCTCGACTCCAGCGCGCGCACACGCACGCACGCACACACACACACACACACACACACACACACACACACACACACACACACACACACACACACTGTGCAGCAGCCTTTAAATTTGGTAGGGTAATTATTATTTTCTCAAACATAAATAAATATATATAGCATTTAATATTTATCAAGTGCACAGTGTGAATATTTTTATGTTTTTTTATCAGCTCTTGTTTATTTAGCATTTTTGGTGGACGTTGAGATTTTAAAGACAGTTTCAAGCCAAACACTTTAGCATATTGCTGCTGCTTACACTACAAAGCATCAATTACACAATTAAAACGCCTGAAAAAACATAGTATTGTCAGGCAATGTCTACAAAATTACTAAAATGGCATGAGCAATGAGTTTCAGTCAGCTTCGGAAATGTTTGCAATGGACAGACATTGTGGATTTATTTCATTTTTTTTAATAAATGTGGATAATTAGGCACAAAGCTGATAAGGTCCTTTATATTGCTTTAGTCATGGTCAAGCGGTTAGGGCGTCAGACTTGTAACCCAAAGGCTGCCGGTTCGAGTCCCGACACGCCAGGTTGGTGGAGGGAGTAATTAACCAGTGCTATCCCCAATCCTCCTCCATGACTGAGGTGCCCTAAGCATGGTACCGTCCCGCCGCACTGCTCCCGTGGGGCTCTATAGGGGGCTGCCCCCTGAGTCATGAATGCAATTTCATTGTGTGCAGTGTGCAGTGAACACTTGTGTGCTGTGGAGTCTTGTGTCACAATGACAATGGGAGTTGGAGTTTCCCAATCGGAGTTCCCCAATCTGGCTTTCGAGTGTGAACTACATCTCACGTAAGCCTTGTATTCAGTAGGAATGTGCATCAACCAGGCTCTCATATATGGCAGCGCTTCTTTATAAGTGCATTTCACCCATGTTCATTTCTATTTATTTCCCTGTCTGTTTCTAAAGACATAATCAGCAGTCGCTGTGTGCAAAGGTAACCTTTAGTACGTCAAAGAAGTGCGATATGTACTGTATGTGACAATGAAAATGACATAGCTGTGACCTTTTATCAGTCTGTTTTACAGGCCTACTAATTAGCTGATGGCAGGGCTGGACTGGAATCGAAAACCATCCCGGCGACTTTTGGCACAGACCAGCCCATCACACTGCCCCCTGCTTTTCTGATTTGATGTGATATGAAATTCTATGATATTGTGATTAGCTCAGTCTTCGGTCCCCTGTCCATATTACTGTAAAGATAGGCCAGTGGGCCATCTCATTGAAATTGAGAGTCAGTATCTAAGGGAAACAAACAAACTGACTAACTTACTAAAAAAACAACAGCATCGGCCCCTGAAGACTATTGGCCCACTGGGAAAATGCCCTGTATGCCAGATGACCAGTCTAGCCCTGGCTGATGTGTATTCTGTGTGTCACCTATGGCTAGGCAACACAGCTTGATAAAAAAACAGGCTTGCCAGGCTATTTTACCAATGGGAGCTAAGGTGAGTGTTCTGCCAACATTTGAGTCAGTTTAGCTCTATTACTCAAACGCCCGTAATACATCTACTCTTTCCCTATCCCTTCGAGGCTTTTCTGCATTGTATCAGTCACTTTGTCCTTGTCCGGTTTGCCCTGCTGCTTGTGGTGTTGGCGTTGGGTATCCCCACTACGTCATGCTCCCATTCATAGCTCCATAATGCATGCCATTACACCAGTGGAATGCTGTAATAGTCATTGAAAAGTCAACTGCCACAGTACTACACTGCTAGGACATAACACAGGGCCTTTAGTAATGCACTACGACTTGGTCATTGACATTCTGGTAACAGTAAATTTATAATGCTGTGTCTTAACGGGTTAAACCTGCGGACAAAAACATGTTAACATAGCCTAATTCTCATCCATTCACTTGCCTATTTAACAACGTTCACGTTGTACACAGCCCCAGAGATGGGATTTATGACTCTTCTGTGGCTCGTTCCTTTCAAAGAGCAGTTAAAAAAAACTGGCTCTTTTGAACAACTTTTAAATCAGTTATTCAGTGTTTAGAATGGAATATTTTGACTCCACCTCTCATTTTGTCCAAACAACAACTGATTATGCTCTTTTAGAATTTTTAGACCGTGTCTGCCACTCTTTGAGATAGACAATGGTGTTGTTTTCCCCCCAAATTACAGTACTCATGTCACATGCTTAAAATTAATGAAAAATGGACGAAAAAGCGGTAGAATGGCTCCCCCAGCTGTGATCCGGTTCCCATCGTTCACTTCTAAGAGCCTTTCAAAAGAATCAGCTCGTTCGCAAACGTCACAACACTAGAACCAGTCAAGGCGCAACACTGCACATACAGAAACATAATAATACTGACATTGCACACATCCCTATCTCTCAGCTATTGTACATAACACAAAGACAACTTAAAGAACACATTCCTTTTGAGACAGCTTAGCGTGGTGATATAATAACATGGAGAGAGTGCAGGGGGTCCTTCAGTTTTTAATCTCATGAGTCTTTACTGTAACTGTAACTGTCAACACATTTAATAAGTAGCCAATACAAGAATGTGAATTAGCCAGCAGTAATTGTACTGGCTATTTTTAGTGTTTCACATTAGCTACACTAATACACTGGCAACCCCCTAACCTGCTATTTTAGTTTCTTTGATGGTGCTGTGTGATACTACGCCCCCATGGTGCCCCCTTCAATTCACACTATGAAGCCCACTTTCATTTTCACATTCAAAGCACATCGGACTATTCTAACATGAAAGATTGATTAGACTTTTCTGCAGGCCCCAAATGATCTTACACGTTCGCTGTCTCTATATCTGTTTCTGTCTCTCCTTGTATCTCTCTGTTTGTCTTTCTCTCTCTGCGTCTGTCTGTCTTTCTCTCTGTGTCTGTCTGTCTTTCATTCTCTCTCTCTCTCTCTCTCTCTCTCTCTCTCTCTCTCTCTCTCTCTCTCTCTCTCTCTCTCTCTCTCTCTCTCTCTCTCTCTCTCTCTCTCTCTCTCTCTCTCTCTCTCTCTCGTGAAAGTAGGAGAGCTCCAAACCTCTCCCAGCTTTCTCCATTTCAGAATAAAAACTGCTGTTCAATATATTTTCAACAAAAAAGTCATTAGAGATCCAAAGATCCAAAGGAACACAGACACATTCTACCAACCATTCAGAATGATTCTGAGGGGCATATTTTTTTTCCCGCGTCGCAACCCACCAGTTCAGAAACACAGAATCTGTAGAAAGAGCGGGGGTAGAGAGGAGATACAGACAGAAACTCAGCTGGTAGAATATTCTCTTTAAAGAGATTGTTTGCAAACTCTGCAAGACTTCTGTTTCTATAATCATCCAACCTCAAGATCAAATGCAAAGACGCCAACAGAAGATGTACCCCAATATATCTAGTCACCCACTATGGTTATGAACTTCAAAAAAAAAGAAAAGAAACATTGAATGAAAGAAAGAAAGAAAGAAAGAAAGAAAGAAAGAAAGAAAGAAAGAAAGAAAGAAAGAAAGAAAGAAAGAAAGAAAGAGTGGGGCCAGACAAATAAAGGGTGAAAAAAAACCTTACACCATATGTACTTGCGAAGGGTAGAAATATTCACTAAATGTGCTGGCTCTGCGTAGACGGGGAGGAATGCAAACAACCTTGAGGTAAAACTTGTGCCTGGTGGCACTTTAATGGTGCACAGCAGGGCCCCTGTGGGACACCCTCCACACAGACAGTAGGGGGCAATACTCTCTCTCTCTCTCTCTCTCTCTCTCTCTCTCTCTCTCTCCTGTCTTTTTCCATCTCTCTATACCCCCATCATTCTATCTCCTGTCCTTCTCCCCTCCCCTCTCTATCCCTCCCTCCCTCTCTCCATCCCTCTCTCCCTGGCCCACACCTATCCAGGGGGCACCCAGGGGATTCCTGCGGTAGAGTTGTGGGAGAGGAGAAGTTATTTGGTTGCGGGCCCTTGCATTAACGTGATTAATGGCGTAATTACTGGGGGTAAACACTCGTGCAAGATAAGAGGACGCAAACACAGAGAAGGCCTGGGGAGGAGGCAGCCGACTAGCTGCTGGCCTTAAATGCATTCGGAGAGAGGAGCAGAGAGGAGAGAAGTGGAGAGAGGAGAGAAGAGAGAAGAGCAGAGTGGAGAGAAGAGAGAGGAGCAGAGAGGAGAGAAGAGAGAAGAGCAGAGAGGAGAGGAGCGAAGAGCAGAGAGGAGAGAGGAGGGAAGAGCAGAGAGGAGAGAGGAGCAGAGAGGAGAGAAGAAAGTGGAGAGAATAGGAGAGAGGAGCAGAGAGGAGAGAAGAGAGTGGAAAGAAGAGGAGAGAGGAGAGAATAGCAGAGAGGAGAGAGGAGAAGAGTGGAGAGAAGAGCAGA
>NC_085868.1:38414127-38416627 GCF_034702125.1 Engraulis encrasicolus
GTTCAGAATCAAACCCGTGCCCAAGGGCTTAGTGGTACAGCACACAAGCACACTGAGCTACATCACCCCCAAAACAAGGTGTTTCTGAGATGTTTTTTTCTGACACACTTGATTTGGACACATTAACGTTTTACATCACAGCTCATTGCATCTTGCTGGGTTAAAGATTAATAATGATTTCGAGGCATAAACCTCTCTCTTCTCTTCCTCCTCAGGCAGTATGCAAGAAACATGTTGAGAGAGCTGAGCCAACAGCACTTTAATGACGCATTTTTTTCACTCTGTTTGTAGTTGTGCTTTCATCAATAAACACAATGTCTTTTACCTTTTTTTTTCTCCTGCAAGGCGATGAATTCATATTCAGGCCTGTCTGTCTGAGCCATTTTGCATGCAAAGCCCATACGCAGGTAAATCTTTCCGCTTAAATTGTGCGGACTAATTAGAATTAAGAATGCCGCCAGACTTGCTGCTGTGCAATTAGCGTGTTTAGTCTGCTATTCAATCGACAACTTAATTATCTCTCCCATGTGATCGAGCACATCATCATCTCAATCTGTGGCTGTCTCCACACGAGGAGATGAATAGAAGAGAAGAGAAGGCATTGGGCTCAGGGCCATCACCTCAAAGTTTCTCTTTGGAGCTGAAATAAAGTTGGACGGAGTAAAATCTGATCAGTTATTACAGTTTGACTCTAAATTCAGCTGACTTTTTCGGGGGTTGGGTGGATGGGGATGTCTACTATTTCATATTCCACAGAAAGTGTTGTCCTGATTTGTTTGATACTCCGTTCTGGGGTCCGTATCTCGAAAGCGTCTTTGCTAACGACGGTAGCAACGTCCTTCGTAAGAGCGACTCAACTCCCTCTCAACAGCGACACTCACCACTAAATCCAAGGGAACGGTAAGACGGTCTTAAGACGGTCTTAAGACGGTTAGCAACGACAAGAATCGAGAAACGGACCCCTAGTTTCTGAATAGGTCCAATACTGTCATGGGCAGGACAGACGAGCACCCAAGTGAGTCACGTTTAACAGAGTTTATTAAAGGGTTTGGGGAATTGGAGTGTGTAGGCTATGTCCCAGTAGGAGAGAAGCTGGTGTTGGTGGAAGATCTGGGAGTGCTGAAGTCCTGGAGGAGCACACCCAGCAGGAGCAGGCAGACGGCAGGGGTGAACGGCATCAGAATCTGGAAGGCAGAAGGCTGGTCAATTTACCGGAGAAGAAGAGCAGAGAGAGAGTCAAGATGGGTCCAAGTCAAACACAGGAAGTCAGGCAGATTCTGGTTAGGGTTCAGGTCCGGATTCGGAACAGGATAACAGGTGGTCAAGAACATGGACAAACAGGACAACACGTGCAGAGTTTGCAGACAATCCAACAAAGACTAACTGAAGGACAGGACTTAATATACAGAGATGGGTTAACAAGGAATGCAGTGCAGCTGTCAGGTTAACGAGAGACAATGAGCAAAGACAGGTGGGGACAATCAGACACAGAACAGAGTGACAGGAGATTAAATGTAATTGAAAGTAATTAGTGCTCGTAACCGGGTAGAGAGAGAACCAGAGACAGAACCAGAGAGAGAGAACCAGACAGGCAGGCGCGCACACACACACACACACAGAGAGAGACAGAGACAGAGACAGAGACGGAGAGAAGCTGACGGAGAGAAATGGAGAGAGATTATAAAGGGAGCAGTGTTGCCAGATTTGTCTGATCAAAACCCGTCCAAAAGGTTCTCAAAAAACGCCAAAATGCGCTAAATTCCGCCCAATTTAAACAAATTGTATTGGTTTCAATGGGCACAAAATGGCTTAAAACACCACCAAATAGCCCATTTTTCCCGTTTTTACCCGCGGACAGCCATCCAAAGTAGCCCAATTGGGCGGGCAACCGCCCAATCTAGCAACACTGAAAGGGAGTGAAGAGCTCACTCGAAGACGCTCGATAGTGTGCTCATGACACAATAAAGTGTTACTTCCACTATGATGCACGGTGATAGTTTAAATGCTTCTTAAACACAACTTGTGGCAAAACAGTTCTTGTGGGGCTTTAGAGGTTTGTGCGATCACACGTGCTCTGATTAGCAACAGTAATTTAATCCAAAGTAAGTTAATTATGCTTGTTATGCATCTATAAGGGTATGATCCATGAAGGTAATTAGGTGACTTTCTAGGATGAGTCCACTTAGAATGAGCTCTAAATCTAGAAATAGAGTTGTCTAGAACCTTACACTGCAAACAAAACAAGCTCATTGGGCTCTTCTTTCAATAGGCTTACCACGATAAATTAAGCAACTCCTGCATTCTCAAACACCTCAAAACTTTTTTTTTTCAAAACACATTTTGAAATGATCAATGAACCAAAAGCATTTTCTTTGGTCCACTCACACACAGTCCCTGGGGACACACTGAGATCCGAGATCTGAGATGAGTGTCAGAAACCAAGTCACTCATGTGGCCCAACCAGGGGGTGAAGATTTGGCTGGTTAGCTTCGCCGATTAG
>NC_085868.1:38421627-38424127 GCF_034702125.1 Engraulis encrasicolus
CACACAGCTCTAAGCACACAGTGTGGTGAGCGCGCGCCTGAGCGGATGGATGTAAATGAGGTGTGTTTACCTGTCTCGGCGCGCTGGGCCGATGAGTCAGAGTGTCTGGCTGAGCGGAGCGGAGCGGAGCAGGACACCACACAGCACAGGGAGCGGAGTGGAGCGATGTGCTGTTTGCTGATTACACACATGGAGATGGTTAAGTGAGCACCCACTCACTCATGACAGACTCTCCTCTCCTCTCCTCTCCTCTCCTCAACCGCCCAGGTCCTAGAGGACTCCAGGAAAAAAAGTCACTCTCTCTCTCTCTCTGCACTCAGTTGATATGCTCCATGAAGTTATCACGCAGAGGGTGGCATGGTTATTAGCTGTTACCAGAGTAGCAATGACCAAGTTGTGATCAGGGGCCGGATTAAGATGGCCCGGGGCCCCTAGGCAACAGGTTGCTCTGGGACCCCCGCGGAAAGCAAATTTCGCAACAAATTGACATAGTGTCATAAATATGTGAATTAAGGATAACATGTCTACCAACTCTACTAAACATGTCAGATGAATTTTTCAATATAGCATCTTGTCATAATGAGGGCCCCTTTGTCCAGCCCGATTGGACAAAGGGATGGAAAAAATCTATTATGAGTAGAATTTTTACATGATGCGGAATTGAAAAATATAGTGTTCTGTTGAGTTTGAGTATTCAATCTTTTTAATACTGATTCCTGGCTTGGAATTATGACGCAATATAGGCCTACCTAATTTTATTGCAGCATTTGTCCTCTGCGGGGCCTAGCCATCAATAGCCTAGACCCTAGGGGCCCCATACCATCTTAATCCAGCCCTGGACCCATCTCTTTCCTACCTTGCAGCATCATGCTTGAGTGCTATAATCATGAATGTGAATGTGAATATGAATATCAAGGATATTCATTTAAAAGCCAACATTATTTTCTTTTCTTGGTCTTTTATGACTTTATTTGACAGGACAGTTTGAGAGGTGGACAGGAAGCGAATGGGGAGAGAGACGGGGAGGGGTCGGCAAATGACCCGGGCTGGGAATCGAACCCGGGTCGGCCGCATGGCAGACGAGTGCCCCACTGGCTGGCCACGGCAGGGCCCTGTGACATGCTTTTAATTTGAAATGTTAGCTTTTGAAAAGTTCTTGAGGGCCTCATCCCCCATGATCAGTAAATATTTTGGATCTCTAACCTGAAGACCTCCAGAGTATTACTTTCTCCCCATCTACACCCAAGAAGCACTCCTGAAAACTCACGTGTATACTGTCCATCCATGTAAAATGTTGGAGCAGCAGCCACTGTGATCTCTACGTATCATACTAGGGTTAATCCGGTATTTAAGGTTTTTGCCATGACGGCTCAAAACGAAACATGTCCAGAGGTTTATGGATGGAGAGCTATTTGGCAAGACACTTATTGTAGCTCCATACTCCCTGAGTGCTGCCACACATGGAAGCCAACAGAGGCGGGAAAACAGATCAGTTGTCCCCAGACCCAGAAAGAGAGATGGCCCTAATTACATTGAATTTAGTGCCGGGGTGGGGGGATCATATGACTTTATCTCGGGCGCAGCCAAAGATGTCAGAGGCCCTACTACTGCCACAGACACACAGCACCTCCTCTATCAATGTTAACCAATGGATTGGCTAAATAAATACAGTATAGGCCTACTGCAGAGGTGGGCAAACTAAGCCCCCCGGGGGTCTCATGCCGCCCTCAGAGCCATTTCATCTGACCCCCAGAGCCTTAACAAGACAACTCTGGAAATCCAAAGTATCATACTCACAGCATTCTTAAAACGGCTGGCTCTTGGTTGGAGGTGTGAGATTAATCAAGGTTGAATCTAAAAATGTTAAAATGTACAGGAGTGTTTAACTGGATCCCACCGCACTCTCGATTAAAAGGTGCCAAACATAAACAAAAACTGTGCAAAATTGAAAGAAAAATGTCTGCACACTTAAATCCCCATTGTGTTCTTTTTAATGATAGGCCAAGCAGGGCTGGCACGATGGTCCATATTCTACACCCAATGTGGCCCCCAAAATAATTGCCCACCCCTACTGCTGTATAGATATAAGCAGATGCTGTGCACTCGGTAGATAAAGGAGGTTAAAAAAAAGCACATTCACACTATACTATACTGTGTATACATCCCATGTTTGACCTTCACCAAGTGAGCAAACACTTACCTTTGGTGTGTTTTCAGACACTTTGTCCCTGATGTACCCCACAGAGACGGTGTGCACGTATATACTTCCTACTCAAAGTCTTCCTCTGTCACAATGCTGAGTGTGTGCCTGTCTGTAGTAAAAGATGGAGTCTCTCTGTGTGTGTGTGTGTGTGTGTGTGTGTGTGTGTGTGTGTGTGTGTGTGTGTGTGTGTGTGTGTGTGTGTGTGTGTGTGTGTGTGTGTGTGTGTGTGTGTGTGTGTGTGTGTGTGTGTGTACAGGTATGTGTGTGTGTGTGTGTGTGTACAGGTATGTGTGTGTG
>NC_085868.1:38429127-38474127 GCF_034702125.1 Engraulis encrasicolus
TGTACTGTACCGTACTGTACTGTACTGTACTGTACCATACTGTATGCTACTGTACTGTACTGTAATGTGATACACCATACTGTACTGCACTGCACCGTACTGTACTGTACTGTACTGTACGGTAATGTGATATACCAAACTGTACTGTATTGTACTGCACCGTACTGTATGCTATTGTAATGTACTGCACTGTACTGCATGCGACTGTACTGTTTTACTATTCTGCACCGTACTGTATGCTACTGTACTGTAGGCCTACTGTACTGCACTGCACTCTACTGTACAACTACATAGTAGAACTGAAACATGTGGAGCCTTCTGAGGTCATGTACAATATGATGCAAAATGGTGTAGTGGGAATGAGTTGTGTTGCTATTACCACTCACAATCTATGGTAGACTATCCTTCCTCCCAGACTATTTGTGTGCCTTGCATATCAAGAAAATGAGTAATCAGTACCAGTAAAGTCTTTTATAGTATATACCATATAAGAACTGTTGTTTTAGATATTTATGGGTAAGGGTGGCAAAGACCTATGGTACTGTACATGTTGTCCATCAGCTGTCAGTTGTGAAGTAGCAATTGAAGTACTCAATGATTATTGAGCTAACTGTAATACAACTTCTGACACAAGTACTAGGTGAGGACTTTTTACCTCTGCCTACTTACTCAACACCTACTTAGAAATGATTTCCATTTAATTTGAACTGAAGACATACCGTGGCCTACATGTATATTGAGTAATCTGTAATGCCATTCTTAAGACGACTGAAGTGCACTCAGTATGTGCACAATGCTACTTGTGAAAATGTTGAATTAGGTGATCTTATGGGTTCTTCATACATATGGAGAGTTCCTGTCCTTTACCCTCTCTCATACAAATACAATATATCTGTTAAGGAAATTAGAGGATGGAGAACCTGCTACCTTGGACATCATCTTGCACTGACACTTCCCCATTCAGATGCTGCTGAGTGAGCATTAGCAGCAGTCTATTCTCTTAGTTTCAGTGTGGGAAATGCTCATTTTAATTCAAACCAAGAATCTTCTCAAATCGTTCACAATGTTACATTTGCTGTCAAGCATGTCAGCACAGTATGCACACTATCACACATACTTTCACACTAAGTACATTTTTGTAGTTTCATCAATCTGTCAAGCAGGCTACAACTGCCCTTGCTTCATCTCTGCTGTGTTTGGGACTATATTAACATTGTCAGCTAAGTATAATGTCATGTACTAACAATGTAATGTATAAAACAACATGACATTGTATATGACATGGTAGAAAGATTTTTTTCCTGATGGCTCCTAGGCTAGAATTACAGCATATACCCACCACACCAAGACACACCATGCAAAGTTTGGTGCTTTTGTCACTTCCGTAACGGTAAAACCCTCACAGACTCCACTTGTAATACCTTCTGCACTTTGCCTTTGTGGAGCACATACTCACTCACATTCACAGACGAGCTCTGGAGGCTGCCAAGAAGGCACCAATTGTTTGGGGTTTACGAAAGAAAGTGCTATCTCTCTCTCTCTCTATGCATCATAAAGGGTGGCCATCTTGAAAAATGGCGGCCATCTTGAATTTTGTGTATCCAACACCATTTTTTTTTAAAAAGTGCATACAAAGACACATTTCTGCCAAATTACATGATTGCATCACTAATTTAACTATTCTTAGACTTATTTGCAAGTGGCGAGGGTTGCCATCTTGAAAAATGGTGGCCATCTTGGATTTTGCATGGCCAACACCATATTTTGAAAAAGTACATTCAAATGAACATTTTTGCCAAATGACATGCTTGCATTACTAATTTAACTATTCTTAGACTTATTTAGAAGTGGAGAAGGAGCCACCTTGAGAAATGGCACCCATCTTGGATTTTTGCGTGGCCAACGCCCTGAGCTGATAGAGTACATTCTAATGAACATCTGTGCCAATTTCCATGCTTGCATACCAAAGTGAACTATTCTGGGCTATTTTGACAGTTAACTGCTGGACTAAAAATGAAATGAAAAAAGTGAGAAAATCCAGATTAAGATAAGACGTAAAGACAAAGTGAATGTGTGTGTGTGTGTGTGTGTGTGTGTGTGTGTGTGTGTGTGTGTGCGTGCGTGCGTGCGTGCGTGCGTGCGTGCGTGCGTGTGTGGGTGCGTGCGTGCGTGCGTGTGGGTGCATTTTAGTAAAATCTCAGCTTTTCATCAGCAAGGATGAAATTAAGAAAACAAAAAAGGTCCATCAAGTGCATTGTGTGGTGAGGCGAAGAGTGGGACAGGAAAAATACAAGGGGGCCTTCACAAAAACACAAAACGTGCTTTAAACGCCTCTATTAGCCTGCTGCAGCATCCTTCTGAAGTGTTGGGGCTGACTAGTCATTAGCTGAAATGAGCAATTAAGCATCTGGGCAGCGTTTTAGGGCTACAAAAGACTTTTGGTGCTGGATGTTAGCAGCACACGACTTTAAACAAACAGCCAACGCTCTCACAAAAAAAAAAAATCTTGACAGGCAGACCCGCACATAGCATTTTCCAGTGCTGATTCAACACTAAGAGAGTCAATTTAGAGTGTATGACCATGCATTTTTACCATGCGTGTGGCCACAGAACAGTAGGGCAAATACCTGTATGCAAGACACCTTACTGTAATATGAATACAAGAGTTCACATGTAACATAGTACTTCCCATCGTTTGTAGTGGAATCCGTTGTAGCCTATTCTGACAAAGCAATAAGATCACCAAATCTAGAAACAGTTGTTTGTGTGTCTGATGGCCAATGCCCAATTAAACCCATGGGAGTAAAAGGTAACAGTTAGGCTACACTTTATTTTACTGTTTCTGTTACATCAGTTAGTCACATAACAAAAAATATGCAATTCAATTCTGCTCTGTACCTCAGTTTAATAGTTTAATAGATATCGGTGTACATTAATTAGGCCTACATTACACTCAGCTAACACTTTTATCCAAGGTGACTTACTGTCATTTACAGTATATTGGTTACAGTCCCTGGAGCAGTGTGGGGTTATGTAGGTGCCGTGCTCAAGGCCGCTGCAGCCATGGATGGAGGTGTAGGGAGAGGTAAGGGCGGGATTCAAACCTTCTGAAACCCTCTGATCTTGAGTCCACCCAGTGGTGTAGTCTACTTTTTTGTGGGGGGTATACTGTATATTTGAGCATTTTTTGAAGTGGGTGTACGTAGGTACTTGTGCTATTCTAAATAATGGATCAATGCATTTTAGGTGGGTATACTGAAATCCCTGAAATTTTGAAGTGGGTATACTGCGTATACCTGCGTTCTACATAGACTACACCACTGAGTCCACCTCCCTAACCTTAGGCCATGGCTAATGGTAACACTTTACTTTATAACTACTACATAGTTACAACAAAAAAGACACCAGAAAATATAGTGTTACCGTGGTAATGTAACGTGAAGAGAACTTAGTAAAAATAAAGTTTGTCCATTGACCTGTTATTAACGTCAGAGCACAGTGAGACGAGAGACGAGAGGCATTTAAACTTGGCTGCTAAAGAGCACTCTGCCTTTCCTCTCGTCTCCAGAGAAGCATTTGAAACCCACTTTGACAGCTGACAGAATGGGCCCAGCATTCTACAAAGCAGGTGAGCTGTACCCATGCTGATTACTTTGCACGGCAAGATGCTGGGGAAACGAAAAGGGCTCTGCCAATAGCTAGCCTCCATATATAGTAGACGTGCCCAACCAGTGAGTGGCTCTACGGAAGAGAATGCCAAATTTAATCGCCTGGCAACAGGCAAGAGGAGAACAGACAATGGTGCCAGTTTGTCACTTAACCGAAGCTGCCAACTAGGGCTACTCTGTGTGTGTGGGAAATAGGAAGAAAACAGGCCACCGTGAAGGCTGTCCATCAAAACGCTGATTGCCTCCTGTCTTCCTTTCTTTCTTTCTTTTGATTTTCTTTGGCTATTTTGAGAGTTTTGTTTATTTCAGCAAACCTGTTGCAGAGAGATTTTTAATTAACACAGGCTAAGTCACTCTCTTTCCGTGATTACAATGCTTGCCTTTTAGTGTTTTCAAACCATCGTTGTGAATGTTTAGCCAATATGTGAGTACAGCCAGCAAGCCAATAGAGGAGTTGAAAAGCATTACATAATGAGTATCAGAAAGGACATGAGTAGATTTATTAAAAAGCCAGGCTACGCCCTCCTAGTGATGCAACACCTTCAGCATTGCTTCTAGTCAGGCCAGGGGCAATTCTAATATCATTTCTGAGCTCTGGAGAAATCGGGAACTCCACCCACTTTGTCAGGAAGCAATCAACTTTGAGCAGCTCCAACGGTCCTGGGTAGAGGCGTGTTCATGGCAGTGACGTGGTTATAGTGGCCATCCATTTTTTCATCTCAAGAAAAAACACCTAGCTAGTTTCCTTATAAATGGTCGATTCTGCTCCAACAATGCGGGTGCAGCCCGATTACATCACATCTGTGTACAAGTAGTAAAGGGGTCAATACTGAGCCAGGCAGCATAGCAGGCCCTCTTCAAAACCCCAGCCCTGGACCCTGCCTCTGGCTCCTCCTCCCTCCCACTCTCGCTCTACTCTGGCTCTGGCTATGGGTCCTCACCTCTGCTCTGTGAACTTTACAGCATGTGTACCATGTAATTTCACTCTCATCACTCTCCCGCTTTAGGGAAGAGGTAGGTGGAGGAGGAGGAGAAAGAGGAGGATAGGCCGGTGGAGGAGGGCAAGACAGATGCAAAGTGGAGGGTAATGGGGTGGTGGCTGATGGAGGTGGCTGAGATGGATGGTGTGTAGTGGGGGGATGGTAGCGAGTAATGGTGGCTGCAAGGCGGTGTGGAGGGGTTTTGTGGGTGAGGGTGATGGTAGAGAGAGTAGAGAGAGAGAGAGGTTCCATTGGCCCATTGTTTCCGGGTTCTATTATTGCAAGGGGGAGGATGGGAAATCCCCCTTTAGGCAGACCTAGGCAGACCTAAGGACTGTTCTATTCAATGCTAGGAGCATTATGACACGGCCCTTTAGGCAGACTGGAACCTGGTCATGTTAAATGCCCATAGCAACCTATTACATTGGCATATCTCTATATACTTAAAGAATCTCTGGTTATGGTAGTGGGTAGTGTAGAGTTATTGTGGGGGTGCGGTGCAGTAAGGCCAGAGTGGGAGCAGGGTGGAGGTGACAGTGGTGGGTGGTGTGGTGGAGAGTGGTTGTAGGGTGCAGGGGAGTGCAGGAGGCAGAGTGGAGGGGATGTCGGGGATGGTTTGGAGTGGATGCGGGGGTGCAGGAGGTAGGCTGTAGTCAGCAATGGTGAAGGCTAGTGGGGGATGGTATGAGAGTGGTTCTGGGAGTGCAGGAGGAAGGGTGGAGGATGGGGATGGTGTCAGGTAGTGGGGAGTGTTTGGAGCTGCGAGGGGTAGCAGTTTCAGGGATGTGGGGTAGCTTGTGAGCCCTGACAGGAAATCCTACATCAGTTCCGCACAGATTAGCCCACCACCTCCACCGCCACCACCCCCTCCCTTCACGCCACAGACAGCGTGGCCAATGTCACACAGGAGGCAAAGTAATTCTTCCTAATAGCAAGACAACCCCGGGACCCGGCGGTGGTAATGACTACACAGTGCGTGACAGCCAGGGGCACACCGCCGTGACCAGTGTGCCAAAATAGGGAGAGAGAGAGAGAGAGAGAGAGAGAGAGAGAGAGAGAGAGAGAGAGAGAGAGAGAAGGTGGCAGAGTTGCTGCTGAACATGGAGGGAAGGTGGCAGAGTTGCTAGTGAACATGGAGACGCATCCTCTTGATCACCACCCTGTCTGACTCTTCCTTCCTACATGTTATCATGCTTTCGTTAAACATTCTATGGTCCCTGTTGTATCCTTTTGGCATAGTATAAACTGTAAAGTGTAACTATTCTGCAACTTAACACTTACTCTAACTTAACACTTACTCTACTCTATAATACTCTATGTAACAGATGCCAACTGGCAGAGTTCAGTGTAGAACGTTAGAAAACATTCCTCCTGAAGCCTACAGTCGGCCTATTGGTAGCACCGAGCTGATCCGTCTGGACATTTAGCTCAGTGGCATCGTGCTGTGCCTCCCATGCCTGAACAAGAGCGTTGACTGATAGGTGGTGGTGGGTTCGAACCCCGAGTGGCTTAATTAGCGCAGATTACCACAATTACATGCAGTGTAAGAACATAGGGTGCACTGTTGTATTGGTACATGCCATTTGCTCCGTCTGTCTCTCTTTGTCATGTAGATGACACGAAAGCACTAAATGGGCACAATTGTGACCAATAAGTTGTATGTCTTTAAAATATAACATCTTGGAATCCTGAAATATTTTGCCACTCCAAAATGGTATCAAAATAGTCATGGACAAATTTAGATGAGTTTTTTTAATAGGCCCACTGACTGGCCCAGCTTCACTGAGAGGCATACAACATACAAGTGCAATGCAGGCAAACCAAGATTTAAAAAAAGTTTCACAACAAAAAAAACATTCACAACAATACTGTGTATTAAATATATTTAAAAAATCAGTTGTGTCTTTCAGCCACATCTTAAGGGATTCTCTGGAGATCAATGCAGTGTGAAGTGCAGGTCACCATCCATTCCCCATCAGTGGCTCTCAAAGCACATCTGTCTGACCTATTGTCAAGGGGGTATATATTCACTTTATTCCATTTGTGTGTGTGTGTGTGTGTGTGTGTGTGTGTGTGTGTGTGTGTGTGTGTGTGTGTGTGTGTGTGTGTGTGTGTGTGTGTGTGTGTGTGTGTGTGTGTGTGTGTGTGTGTGTGTGTGTGTGTGTGTGTTTGTTTGTGTGCATTCGTGCGTGTGTGTGTGCATTACCTGCGAGTGTGTGTGTGTGTGTGTGTGTGTGTGTGTTTGTTTGTGTGTGTGTGTGTGTGTGTGTGTGTGTGTGTGTGTATTTGCGTGCATTCGTGCGTGTGTGTGTGTGCATTACCTGCGAGTGTGTGTGTGTGTGTGTGTGTGTGTGTGTGTGTGTGTGTGTGTGTGTGTGTGTGTGTGTGTGTGTGTGTGTGTGTGTGTGTGTGTGTGTGTGTGTTTGTTTGTTTGTGTGCATTCCTGCGTGTGTGCATGCGTGCATTACCTGCGAGTGTGTATGTGTGTGTGTGTGCGTGCGTGCGTGCGTGCGTGCGTGCGTGTGTGTGTGCTTATGGCTGTCTGTTACTTGGCTGATAACTGGTGGCTGTCAGAGGGGATCAGAGAGGTTAATCATCGATGTGTACCGCTGACTGCAACGCATGATGGCAGGACTACAAAGACCTCAAAGCAGGCAGCAAATAGCAATTGTAAACCAATGAAAGTCAGCTCATAACCCATTTTCAAAGGGCCCCGCAGATCAAATGGCTAACTGGAGAACCACGCAAACAAACATCCTCATGATTCCGTTACTGCAAATAGTACGGAAATTGAGCCTGAAAATTCTTTTTTTTTTAACCCCACATTTCTGCCCCCATGGTCTAGGTCAGGAGTGTCAAACTCAAATTGACTGAGGGCCAAAATCGAAATGGGAAAAGAAGTTATGGGATGGACTTAACCTCTTAAAGTTCGGGGTGGTCGGTACCGGGTTCAATGACTTTGAACTTGAACTTGATCTTCATTCCGCAATTGTTTAAAATCCAGGTGGTGTAATAAACCCAGGAACATTATATATCATTGGAAAGCTTAGAACCTCAGGAACACACCTAGCACTACTATACAGGGATTTGAACATATTGTATGTGCATTATTATCAATTTATTACACAATGTCACCTTTCAAATTTGACCCCCTCAAGCACCCCTCGCCTGATGTCTCCCTACCTTCCTAGGATGAGTGGACATCCAAACATGAACATATCCTTATCAGCATGGTCTCAAAATGTCTGTTACAATCCAAGGTTTATGAGAGTGTAGTCTTTTTTTTACTTTATTTCAACCAAAAGTTGTACAACTCCAGTCAAACAAAACCACTTTATTGTGAAAAAAATGATCATGTTTTTTCCCCTCAGGAATTGTGCTGTTTTTGTCCACACTTCCATATTTTTCACATGATCAATGATATTCCACGTGATCCCCAGACTCTGCTGATTACATGGGCAGCACTGGGGTGGCTCTGTGACATTCCTACCCTGAAAGACAAGCCTTAGAAGAGAAGTAGGCAGGTCCTGTTTTACACAGCTTCGTATTGGCTCATTTGCTTTGAATAACTGCAGCTCCCTCAAAGCAAGAGCTAGAAACTCCATTCAAAGACTGAGTGATAGCCCAGAGTCCAGGTTTTCAAATGAGTCATATAGCTCTTCTGTATTACACCCAGGGACAAAGGAATCTCAAATCTGCTCAACAATACCCCTTTCTTACCATGTTTTTACTGTACATAGTGTACAGTACCGTACAGTACTGTACAGCAACATCTCTGTAATACTACCCAAAAGCCATATCCGACCATGGCTGATTACTGTATAACACCTCCAGGAGTATGCTTTCATATGTGACTATGATAAGGCTTCTAGCTCAAAAGGTTCTTGTACAGTAAGACCATAATTTTTTTGGGTGCATTTTGACTAACTAAAAAAAATACAAAAAGACACTTGGTAAAACGCATGTGTATATCCACACATAAATGTCTTGGTAAAGGTCATATATAGATGTAGCAAGTTCTCCTTTGACAAACAGCTTCAGTAGACCTGTGATGAAGTCTTAAATATGTTTCCAATGCCAAATGTATCAGCTATACTGCTGAAATGTAGTAATTTCTAGGGGGTCTTCATGAACGCATTTCAGAAAAAAGATGTTCTAACCCCTGTAAGTCCTTGGCAGTACATCACAAAATCTTCCTGTCACTTCCTGAAGATTCTACAGAGTCTCTACTTTCAAATGGTACCAGCCACTTCATGATGGGTCAAAGTATGCAGACACAGGAAGCATCTAAGTAGATGTTGTGCAACACCTTAAAAAAACTCAAAAATAGCCCCGAAGCAAAATGGACCTAAATTGAGCGTGTATGTACTTAATGCTCATAGTTAAATTTCACACACACTCTTTCCTATTGTATATGGTAGTTCAAATGTGCCTGCACATATTGTGTTGCATAGGAGTTCAAGCTGTTTCATTGGCCTGGGCCCACTCATATTCCTGTGACACACCAAATTTCATGTCCAAGTCTTGTTATGCTATACAATAATGGTGTATGTGGGCCAACTGTAATACACATTTGAAATGATATCACGGGCCGAATAAAATGACTCTGCGGGCCTGTTTTGGCCCCTGGGCCTGAGTTTGACATCCCTGGTGTAGGCTCCCAACACCATTCGACTTGAGATACTGGCTATTTCTACATTTTCCCAGATCAGATTCTAGATCCATACTTCCTCTGGGTCAATGGCATGATATAGCGCAGTAGCTAGCTTCCTTCCAGGTTAACCAATTAATAATGTTTAAAAACATGTTTACTTCCCATTCACGTTTAATTCATCATTTGTCGTAATTGCCTGTCATTTATAAGCATATTCATGACCGCGTTGCATGTTGAGAGCTAACCGATACACATTCATACTCTCCGTGGAGTAGTTATTTTGAAGGGTTATCTATAGACTAATCTCTGTGTGACTATCTATGACTTATGATAGGCCCAGCCACTATGGACCTTACACATCTAAGAATCCTGGTCCTAACCTACGTTGACCTTATGACTCTACATTCTCTGTCTATCTCTTCTTCCTCTGCCTTCCTGCTTTTTCTGCCTCTCTTCTCTACCTCTCCTTTTAAATCTATCTCTAACAATGTTTTTTTTTCCCATTTGTTAAGCACTTTGAGTTACATGCCTTGTATGACACAGTGCTATACAAATACAATTATTATTATTATTATTATTATTACTATAGGCCTACTGCGGATCGTCTTTGGTTTTTCTTTGTGGCCTTTAGCATTAAGGCATGTTCTGCCTTAGCAATGCTCTAGCAATGCCAAGATGAATCGTAATATGCAACATTAACATTACGCACTAAGAATTGAAGTAAAACAGGCCTGTCTACAGAAGATAACACGTTTCCATTATGTTCAAATTATCCTAAAAAAAAGTTGTTGTTTTTTTTTCTGTTACCTCACCAACACAGCTCCATCGCTCATGCTGTTGTGGAGATGTTTCCCAATAATGACTATAACTCAGCAGAGCTAGCCGCGCGCACTCTCTCTCCTTCTCTCTCACAACTCCCACCCAGCATGCCTCCACTCATTTACCCAGTCTCCCATGTGTGCCCTTTACTTTCTGCTTGATGCAATTTGAGTCACCCAGACGGAGATCGATATGTAATGTTGGGCACATCTAAATTGTGCTTATTATCGTCATGGTTTGAACACAAACACATACGCACACGTGCATGTGTGGACTGAGCGTGTGCGCAAGCACACGCGCGCACACACACACACACACACACACACTCGCAGGTAATGCACGCATGCACACATGCACAGACGCACACAGACACACACACACGCGCACACACACACACACACACACACACACACACACACACACACACACACACACACACACACACACACACACACACACACACACACACACACACACACACACACACACACACACACACTCCAAGATTCCAAGATGAGTCTACAGCAGATGGCTCTGTCCTGACAATGCCAGGCTTTGTATGGCAACAGTCTATCTGGCTGCTACATCCAGTGAAATGCATGGACCTACAGATACAGGTCTGTCACAACCAGGCAAGCACAATAGGCAATTACTTAGGGGCCCCACTTGAAAGGGGGGCTGCCAATAATGAATTGTTATTATTTATTTGTTTTCAAATGACCGCAATGAGAACTTTGTGAGTGACGCAAAACTCTGAAGGGGGCGCTCCCCAATAATTTGGAGAGAGAAAAGAAGCCGCAAGTCCCTTATTGACCATAGGGCCCCCAACTATATTGAAACGGCCCTGTACAGAGACAGCTTGAAAATTCATTAAGAAAGTTGGATGTTGCAGCATCATGTTATTGGTCATATGCATAGCACATGATTCCCATTGCTGTCCAGTTTCTACCCCAAATTACTTGGATGCAGCCATGCATTTTGGATGTAGCCTACGACGCTCTCACTACAAATGAAGGATTTTTCCTAAAACTGTCTGGCTCATATGTTGGACATAGAGGACTTTTGTATTGGCATAAGCATTATCTGAAATCCATAGGTGACCCAATATTGTAATGACACATGTCATAGTTTGTTTCCAGTGTGAAAGACTTTTGCCCTACATATCATCCTGGTGGACCTTGGGGGCCTCCTTTATTTCAATTACTAGACTCTCTGTAATATCACAGTGGTATGAATTCACAGACGGAGCGAGGAGATACAGAGGAATTATGGTAATGCAGACATTCTCTGCGAGGAATCCAAAGCCTGGAGCAAGGAAAAATTATACGGCGACAAAATAATTAAAATCCATGTCTAATCTAAATACTCACCCCCAGTTCTTCAGAAAATATCCATGAAGCCAAAGAACTTGCAAAACACCACTTCCACAGGTCTTACAAGTGCATTTACCGGAGGGCATCCCGGATAATGTGCGACAAATTCGCCTGGAAAAGTTGAATATTTTCTCAATGACGATTCTTAAGCGTCGCTCCGTTGAGGCATAATGGTCACACCTCTCATAATTTATTCACTGGAATCTATTAAATGTGTCATTTCTTATTCAAGAACAGTACTTTACATGTACACTACTTTACATGAGTGCACTTAATACTAGTGTTGAAATTAACACTATTTATTTTCACTACAAAAATCTACACACAAAACACATACACAAATGTATACACATATACAAATCTTCAAAACAAACTCAATGTCTTTTTAGTATGGCAATGTGACTGCATATAGACCCATGTGTTGAATTATTACTTAGAGAGTTGAACTTAACACTATTTGTGGGCATATATGGCTTTAAAGTGTTGATTTAACACTCATATGGGACAATATATTCCCAAAAATAGTTTTGAATTAAATAGTTACTTGATGCCTGATGAGAGATCTTCCACAGTTTCTGCTCTGCCACCCCAGGATAGTTTTACATTTAGTTTATATACAGTACAATATATAGTTCAGGGCCGGTTTTACCAATAGGCAAACTAAGCAATTGCCAGGGGCCACGCTAAAATAGGCTCCCTCAAATGCCGCTGCTGCTTGTAGTGTGTATTCTCTGGGTTCTCTGGGTTGAGCACAAGGCAGTGCAGATGACAGTTTACAGGCTAACTGGGGTCAGATGATAAGGATCTACATTTCGGCTTAGCTGATCAAAGCATGTTCATACCTTATGAGCACATGCTTACCAATAGAGGTTTAGTAGGACAGCTATTGTTGGATAAAATATGGGGCAGGGTCTCTTTGATACTCATGGGCCACAACTGCTCTCCTTAACATTACTACCTTGGCAAAGGACATTCGGCTGGCACAAATATGGTCTAAGCGGACTTTTGCCCCATTGTGCCCTGAAAATAGCAAACATGCATGTGATGGTCATCACCTTCCAGGAAGGTGTGCCCCAGTTATGCTGATGTGGCCTCTGTCCTTCTCAATCTAATGAGTGCTATTGTGTTGTTATGACCTCTCACTGCGTTAAGACTCCTAAATAAAGTAAATAGCCTATGGTGTGTATGCATGCATCACAAATATAGCATTTTCAGTTGTTCTGGCAACCCCACCGTTATTAAAAATACAAGATTAATAGATCCTGGACTGACCAAATGGACAAAGCTTTGCATTGGTGTAAAAAATAGCGAATCTAAGCATAGAACTAATTTGTAAAACCTTTTTGGAGATACGATAGGGCTAGGCTTTGTTAAGAAACAGCATGTTTTAAATCATTGTTCAAATCATCATTATACCTGTACTTTACAGAAGATTGTGTGTTGTACAGTTCCCAGCCAAACATTTTAAAATTGCCCAGAAAAAATGTAATGTGAAACAGAAATGTCATAGTGATATATCCAAAAGAGAGGAAATCAACAAAATATTTTACATCTACAGTACCACTCATATCTTTTGTTGTGAACTAAAGAATGAATTCAATAACAGCAAGATGTCTTCATTAAATGCATTGTGTCTTCAGCTAGACACCCATTTCCCTGTAAGTATTCCTACATGCACCACCGCGATAGCCTATGAATGGTGGATCTAAGGCTAATGTATATCAAATCCGACACCGCTGCGGGATGAGCAATGGCTTGCACCTTATCGGTGAGACGAGCTGCTGCGCTCCTCCACCATGCCTGCGGGCGTCACGTCATAAGTCCTCCCCCGGTGTCAGGACACGTTGAGGGGGTTAGGGACGGGGCGGGTTTGGGTGTATGGATGGATGGAGTTGGGGTGGGGGGGGCGAGTGGGGAGGGAGGAGTCATAATGTGCCGGATGAGGCATTTCTGGGAGCAAGGACCATGGGACAACGTAAGGGAATGTTCCCATCATAAAGCACTGAACCGGGGCAAGGCATGACACCTCTCATCCTCAGGGCCTCACAGGCCCACGCTGACAGGCCCTCTAATGTATGGGAGCCATGTGCTTCTGCTGCCGCTGCTGGTGGTGATGGTGGTAACACAGATTAAATTACGCTGCCAGTCAACTCTCGCCCGGGCAGGAAAATGGGGGGCATGATGGGCACTGTAGGTTGGGGCGTGTGTCACCGACTGGAGCAGGAAAAGGCAGACAGTGACATGACATCATACTGTATGTGACTAGCAACAAGAAAAGGGGCTGCAAGTAGGCACAGTGGCATATTGGGTTTATACAAACCAGGGATGGAAATAAGCACCCGTCCACCTGCCAGTGAATTTGGCATTTGGCATTTGGCACCCGTCACCTCAAAAATTTTCTACAGGCCCCCGGGTTAAAGCTGAATTACACGCAGCATCCAACATTAAAGGTTTAAGCAAATTGTTAATGAAAATAGTTATTGGCATCACAATTACTGAATTTATGTCCTCTGAAACAAAAGTATTGATCAGAAATTGGCATTACAATGTAACGGTCTAATATGAACTGGTAAAAATGGTGACTGTTAAAAATTGTGAGTGACTGGTGACTGGTGAGTCTACCTGCCACAGTAACTGGTGGGGAAAATGTTGAAGATCCACCCCTGATACAAGGATGGATTACTGCAAGGGCCTACCGGGCCCAGGCCCAGGGGCCCAAGAGTCCAGAGGGCCCTGAAGACCAATCCTCTAAATTTCCATTCTCATGTTGTGTAAAATCACACTTTTAACAACTCTATTTTCACATATTTTCAGGGGAAAACACCTGAATGCCCAACAATATAGGGTCTCTAACATCTGGAGGGGGCCCTTTCTTGTTGTCTGGCCCAGGGGCCCATGGAGTCATGATCCGTCCCTGCCCTGATACAAACCAATACTGTTGTATTTCAATCATTGAATAGCTTCTTCAAGATCTCATCTGCAAAAAAGAAAAAAAAACATACAAGAATGTGAAAAAAAATGTTCACATGTAATTGCCATTATCGTTGTTTCACTTTCAGAGACATGTGAGTAGAGAAGAGTAGAGTATCATGTATTAATCCAGATGGAAAATGAAGGTGTCCAGTAGCATACATACAGTACATAAATACAGAAAAAACACAGACATTACACACATCATTGCATATATATTAACCATACAGCACGCACTTACATATATTTAGCCAGAGTAAGATCTTTCTCTCTCTCTCTCTCTCTCTCTCTCTCTCTCTCTCTCTCTCTCTCTCTCTCTCTCTCTCTCTCTCTCTCTCTCTCTCTCTCTCTCTCTTTCTCTCTCTCTCACACACACACACACACACACACACACACACACACACACACACACACACACACACACACACACACACACACACACACACACACACACACACACACACACACACACACACACGCACACCCGTGGCTGGTGATGAGAAAAATCACATGTGCCATTAGCTGAGTGTTACATAGCAAAGAGCAGCCAAGTAGTCAACAACTGGAAAAACTGGAAAAAAGTGTCCAGGTATCTCAAAAAGTCACAGTGCGTTGTCCAGAGAAGAAGAACAAAATATGGTCAAGTATCCATCGGAGATCTGCACATTCACATGTTGCCCTATTACATTACATTACATTACATTTCACTTAGCTGACGCTTTCATTTGTTCAAAGCGACTTACAACTATTATTTTTCAGGGTATTGGTTACAGTCCCTGGAGCAATGTGGGGTTAGGTGCCTTGCTCAAGGGCACTTCAGCCATGGATGGAGGTGTAGGGAGAGGTCGTGGGGGATTCGAACCGGCAACCCCTAGATTGAAAGACCAACTCTCTAACCACTAGGCCATGGCTGCCCCTATTGCCTGTATTCTTGCCTGTGGCTAGTCACATATGCCCTCTGAGTGTTGCATCTCCTGTTGGCTTCAGGTGGTGGGTGGATGGATGAAGAGTACAATAGGCAAAAGCGACAACGGGGTTCTCAGGGAAATGAAAATAACTCCATGCATCATGGGGAAGTGGATGACGTTTCCAGAACGAGAAAAGGAGCTGAATTCGTTACTGATTACTGATTGAACAAAGAATTGGATTTGCATTGGATTTGCAAATTGGTCATATACTATGTCATAAAAGTTTCTTCTTCTTCTTCTTCTTTTCTTTTTAGAGTGTTGGTCAAAGTTGGCCTGGAAGGAAGAACATGGAAAGACGTGTGTAATAGAAGTGATTTATGTATGCCGTCCTGTTTTTGACCTTATATACCTTGTCAACCATACATTTCAGTTCTGACATCAGATGTATACTCTAGTGAAAGTAAGCCGTTATGGGAGACCACTGTGTCGGGTATGTTTTCCTGGTTACGACTAACAACAACAAACCTATAATAACAGCTGGCTACAAGGTCAAACAACTTTCTTTGAGGCCTGAACAAAGAGGAATAGGTGTGTGTGTGTGTGCGCGCGCGCACGCATGCTGGGTCGTTGACAGTTTTGGCTAGGCCCAGGACAAAGTCATCTGAAAAGGCCCCCCACCGGAATAAACACAATGTAATGACGACCCAATTCTGGGGCCCTCCTCTCTCTAGACCTGGGACAATTGACCCCTGTGTCTCACCCTGTCGGTTTCCGTGTGTGTGTGTGTGTGTGCGTGCGTGCGTGCGTGCGTGCGTGCGTGTGTGCGTGTGTGTGTGTGTGAGTGCGACTGTGCGTGTGTGTGCGCACACACATTTGTGCCGTGTATGTGTGTGTTTAACTGAGAGAAGTGAGAGAGGAAAAGCAAGCCAAGGCGTAGAAAACAATAACCCCACTTCACAACAAGTCATGCAGCAGACCCCCTTGCAAATCATCTGCCATCTACACGAGCACCACCAGAAATGCTTGGCCCTATGAAAGGTTCGAATTTTGTCAGTGCTTGGGCCCTTAGAATCTGTAACACCATTCTCCCCCCTAGTGGCACCCATGGCCATCTGCACCCATGAAGCGCTTCATATATGGAACACCTTCATGGCTCTGCAACCTCTGCACTTCCATACAGCCACCCCGGCGTTCCATTAGTTTAGTGACTGACAGACTGATACACTGAGCGTGCATGAACTCCCTTACCTGCTTATGATAAAGACATCATCGTGGTGTTTTGAGCGTGTGCGTTTCCATTATGTTTCGTGGCTGGTGAGGTGCCACGAGGCTGTCCTCCGCTCAGTCTTGCCATATGTGTCTTACCAAATCCCGCCCAAAATGCTCTCAAAAACCGCCAAAATGCACTAAATTCCGCCCAAATTCAACAAATTACATTGACTTCTATGGGCCCAAAATGGCTGAAAAAAAACTCCAAATGGCCAATTTTTCCCGTTTTTACCCGCAGACGCTTGTCCCAAGTAGCCCAGTTGGGCGGGCACCCGCCCAATCTGGCAACACTGCCTCCGCTCAGACACTTTTCATCCTTCAGCCCAGATTGAATGCCACTATCCCTCAGGGTTGTCTCAGTTGAGTTAGGGCGCGGCCACTGCTGCTGCCGCTGCTGCCGCCTGCAGGCCTGTCACGACCAGGCGAGCAAAACTAGGCAGTCGCCCAGGGCCCCCTGCTGAAAGGGGGCCTCCTTGACTAATGACGTTATGTACTTGTATTCCAATGACAGCAGTGATAACTTTGTGAGTGAAACCTCCCCAAAATCTCCCTATCAATTCAATGACTGAAAAGTGCAATGATACTCTTATCAAACCCCCCCTTGAGGGGGCCCTCCTCAACAGTTTGAAGAGAAAACAGTGGTCCCAAGTCCCTCTTTGACTAGGGCCCCCAAATACCTTGAAACAGCCCTGGCTGTGTGCAGAGGTGACCTTTACATAGCTGACAAGGTAGGAAGCGTCTCTCTCTCTCTCTCTCTCTCTCTCTCTCTCTCTCTCTCTCTCTCTCTCTCTCTCTCTCTCTCTCTCTCTCTCTCTCTCTCTCTCTCTCTCTCTCTCCCTCTCTAAGTCAACAGATCACATCTCTCACGTTACATGTCATCGGTGTCACGCTTGTGAATCTAGTAGATGCAGCACTTCCCCGACAAGCACTGTAGAAACACATAATAGTAAATATATAGTATAATAACCATGCATCTTTACAAAATGGCGCAAAGGCAATGCAATGTCAGGCAGAGGTAAATATTTATGACTATTAGAGCTATGCTGCACTGCTAGACAGACAGAAAGCTATTCCTCTTATCTTGTGTGTCGACATTAAAAATAATGTGCGATAGTGGCTCACATGATGATCAACAAAAATTACTTTGCAGGAGGAACAGAAATTGAACTGTGGGAACACACATTTGATGCTCTGTGCACTCCCTCTTTCTGAAGTTGACACAGGGGAGACAAAGGGGTCAGTTGTCCTGCGTCCAGGGAAAGGAGGGCCCAAAATGGAGGTCCTCATGACATCATCTGCATTGGGTGTAGGAGGGGGGTGACTTTGTCCAGGGCCCAGCCAAAGCTGTCAGCGACACTGTTCCCTCATAATGACGAATTGAAGTGAGAGGGAGAAAGAAGATGGCGGAAAGTAAGGTGTTTTGGGGTGATGGAAAAGTACCATGGGGGTGGGAGGAGGAGAGGGGGTGTTTGGTCAACAGAACCTGGAGGTGTTGAGCAGCGGGGAGTCATCAGTGCAGGAGATGACCGAAATGTACTCGGGGCCCCCTCGGAGAGCGCAGGACGGCGCCTGGAGCCAGAGGCAATCATGGGCCCATCAGGCCTCTGCGGCGAGACCCTATACACCCTCTACTACTACACCCTCTCCTCTCCCTGTTGCCCCCCCCCCTCACACACACACACCAACCAGCCCAGAGAGAGGCCAATCAGTTCTACAGGAAACACATAAACAAACACTGAGAGCTGACAAGGCTGTGAGCAAGATGTGTTGGCCAACATGACAGCTGGGAGACATGTTGCTTTCTATACTTTATACCTTACAAAGACTGAGTGCCGTAACTATGCCAACATTGAAGCTGAGAAAAAATGCCTTCCAAGCCTGGAATTAGGTTGGATATGGTGGGCCTAGTTAAGGAAAATTTGACATGAAGCAATATTTCTAAAATGGGACACATTTGGGCCGTAAGACTTTAACATAAGATAAAGGAGGTGTAATGAAGCCCATTTGTCTAAACTCAATTAACTGTACGTAAAAAGTTGCTTAGTTACTGCACCTTTCCTTTGTAGGGCAGTATAGTCAAATAGAGTTGCATTAGTTTAATGCATATACTGTACCTGTAGGCCACTAGTGACTTTACGGTAATATTAATGTGCTTGGTATGTGTTGAATTATTAAGTTGCTATAGTTACTACAGTATATCACGAAAGTGAATACACCCCTCACAGTTTTGCAGATTTTTGAGTATATCTTTTCATAGGAAAGCATTACAGAAATGTAACTTTGACCCATGACCTTTTGACAACATATTTAACCGCTTAAATTTCTTGTTCACTCAGAAAAAAACAAAATACAGCCATTAATGTTTGAACATGTACTCACAAAAGTGAGTACACCCCAGATTAAAATCCGGTAGAGAAGGGGCTATGTTGGCTCGAATCGTCTCGAAATGAAACGAAATGAAAAGGGATGACAAGGGAGGTCATCAGTGTGCGTTTCAACCTTTCTTTCCATTGAACTTTTAAATTTTGAGTCTGCATCGGGCTTAAATAGATTGGTGTGAGATTTGAATGCAATCCTATGGAGAATATCATGATCTGCTTCAGTAGTCACAGTGCATGTTGACATGCATGTTTCTTTTAGGTGTATTTCAGATTGCCAATGTTGACAGCATTCATGCATCCCCAAACCATGTCAGTCCCACTACCATGCTTGGCTAGTGAGAGGATACACCTTTTTTGTAAAACTCACTTGTTTACCACCACACATGCTTGACACCATCTAAAGCAAATTTGTTTATCTTGGTCTCTTCAGATCACACGACATTGTTCCAGTGATCCATATCCTTGGTCTGTTCATCTCTCTTGAGACCAAGATAAACAAATTTGCTTTAGATGGTGTCAAGCATGTGTAGTGGTAAACAAGTGAGTTTTACAAAAAAGGTGTATCCTCTCACTAGCCAAGCATGGTAGTGGGACTGACATGGTTTGGGGATGCATGAATGCTGTCAACATTGGCAATCTGAAATACACCTAAAAGAAAAATGCATGTCAACATGCAGTGTGACTACTAAAGCAGATCATGATATTCTCCATAGGATTGCATTCAAATCTCACACCAATCTATTTAAGCCAGATGCAGACTCAAAATTTAAAAGTTCAATGCAAAGAAAGGTTGAAACGCACACTGATGACCTCCCTTGTCATCCCTTTTCATTTCGTTTCATTTCGAGACGATTCGAGCCAACATAGCCCCTTCTCTACCGGATTTTAATCTGGGGTGTACTCACTTTTGTGAGTACATGTTCAAACATTAATGGCTGTATTTTGTTTTTTTCTGAGTGAACAAGAAATTTAAGCGGTTAAATATGTTGTTAAAAGGTCACTAATCATTGTGTCAAAGTTACATTTCTGTAATGCTTTCCTATGAAAAGATATACTCAAAAATCTGCAAAACGGTGAGGGGTGTATTCACTTTCGTGATATACTGTATATACTGTAACCATTTTGATAGTCTTTTGCTTGTCATCGTGAACTTCAGAACGTCAAAATTCATGATTTTCAATTGAGGAAGGAGTTGACTGTCAAGCTGCAATTGAAGAAGTCTCACTGCTGTTTTCTCACAGCTAGACCTATTGTGTTTTGTCTGCATTAAACATTCCTATTGAGGAACCTCTGTTAAATATAGTATGCCATGATACAGTACAGAATTTTAGACACTCACAAAACTACACAACAAATAATTCATTAAATGCAGTGTTTTCCCCCACAGAGCAAATGATAGGCCCTATGCAATATCCACTTTTAACCCATTGATGCCTGATGTTGCGTTGCGCAACATTGGCCCTGGCGCCTGGAGCTGCATTACGCAACATTCAGGGTCATGAGATTTGAGACAACTTTATTCAAAATCTCTGTTTGTTTGAGATGAATGAACACATTCTAATGAAAGATAAGGGTCTTTGCGTTTAAATGCAACTTGGTGCATATTTTTATGTGCATTTGAAGCTGAGATATTTAGAATTTTATAGGCTGAGGGCAGCTTTTCATAAAAAGGGCTCAGGCTTTCAGCACCCTCTTTTGCAGGTGCCTTAGGCATCAATGGGTTAAGGATTAGCCTTGAATGGCTGATGTCAAAAGGACAAAATATATTCTAATCAAACTGAACTCCTTTCGATGGGTCATGAAGGTCTTTACTGCTGAAAAAAAAAAATGGGCGATCGCTTTTTATTAGTATTCTACCAGAGGCATCCGGACTTGACGAGTCGGCGACGTGAGGGGAGTTTAGCGCTTAAGATGCTATTCATTCTGAATGCCTAGTCCATATTTGTGTTTCCTCACTGACAAAAAACAGGGAAATTGATCAGATAAGCATGTTTTTATGATGCTAATTATCAAACATATAATTTTGAGCCAATTAGTGTGTTGTGAAAATGAGAGGCACGTTTGTGCAAAGTGGGATGACTGAGTGCATTTTGTCTATGCCGGCATGGGGTAGACCTAATTAAAGTGTTAAGAGTGATGGAAGAGTGCAGAGACAACAGTGGATTACTTCAGCACTGTGGTTTCCGACAAAACACCGAGTTGGGGAATGGAAATGAGGGAATCAACATTGAGGACTACAACAGGCATGGTCACCAAAGGAAACGGCTAAAGTAGCACTCGTTCCCAAGTTAGCTTTATGTGCTACTTGAAAAAAATATTCGATAACTACACATTTTTATTAAATGTGCATTTATTTGCATAATTACTTTGGCAGTAGAGAAAGAATAATTTAACATGTGCTAGTGACGGGCCACACTGTCACCAGCCAGCCAGCATGCATCTAAATATGCAATACCCCTGCCCCCGTCCTGTCCCCTACTGTCTCTTTGTACCAACCCGCCCACTTCCTATAAACACATTAAGACAGTAAACATTTTCTCCATAGCTGCACCTGCACCTGTCTGTTGCTAATGCATTCATGATGTTTTGAATGGCAGCTGCAGTAAAAGTATGCAGGTATCCCGTAGGGTCAATGAGATGTCATCAACAATGTGCCAAGCTACACCATCTTCACCCCACAAGACCCCTCTGACACATCGCACGGTCCTCTGGTGTTGCACTGAATCATATTCCCACTGAGTAAGTAATGCCCACCTTCTGTAGAACTCACAGAACAGCCAAAATCAGATAACATTGTGTCTGTCTCTGTCTGGCTGAGAGAGAGAGAGAGAGAGAGAGAGAGAGAGAGAGAGAGAGAGAGAGAGAGAGAGAGAGAGAGAGAGAGAGAGAGAGAGAGAGAGAGAGAGAAAGAGCAATTGAGACCACGGAAGAAAGAACAAGATAGATACACATATCTACAGTGCAAGCGTCAAAGGAAGACAGAAAGAGGGACTTTTTTTGAGTTCTCTGAAAAATTAATGTGTTTCCTTGAGGCGAAGCCTGCTGAGGGAAGATGCTCGCTTCCTCCTGCATAGCTGCGGGCGGAATATGTAGATCATTTGCAACTGGCTACACTGAAGACTTCCTCTGGCTCTGCTGGTAAAAGAAAAAAACAGACTGGGGAGAGATTGGGACAGATCACTCCACCTTATGACTCTTTGCTCTTTGAGTCAAGAGGGTCTTTTCCAGTTTTGACACACATGACAAACCAGTGCTGTTTTTTTTTTTAAATGAAGGGTTCGCTTCAAAGACATGTCGATGAGACTATTCATGCTATGCTGAAAACACCCAACTACTACTGTACATCTTAACAACATTGCTATGACAATGCATAGTGACAGACATTAGCAATGTTGTAACATGGCTCTGTGCAGAAGGGGTTTAGCGAGAGAGTGAAAGACAGAGAAAGACGGCTTGTGTGTGTGTGTGTGTGTGTGTGTGTGTGTGTGTGTGTGTGTGTGTGTGTGTGTGTGTGTGTGTGTGTGTGTGTGCGCGTGCGTGTGTGTGTGGAGGTAGGGGGCATGCATGGGTGTATGTGTGTGTGAGCGTGCGTGTAAGTGCGCATGTGTGCGTGCACGCGTGAGTGTGTGATCGTCACTGTGAGAGTGAGTGTGAGCGTCTGTGATGGCAGTTTGACAGTTGGCCACTCTGTCCCCTCATCTGCTATGCCCTCTCAAGTGTCCCATGAGGGCAGAGTGACTGGGCGCTCCTCCACTGCTGCAGACCACACACCGAGAGAGAGAGAGAAAGAGTGTGTGAGAGAGAGAGACAGACAGGGGCAGAGAGAGAGAAATACGCACATTCATAAACATCACCTCACTTTGTTTTGCATTGTCCACACGAGAAGTTGTGTTTTTTTTTCTCTCGAACTGTAGCCTGTTTACCAGGCATGCAATCACAGGCTGAATTCATGTGATGAGATGGTCATCTTAAAAAACTTTCAGAATGATGTTGACATTCAAGAACCCTTTATTTCCGGACAAGAATAAAAGATCTACAAGACTCTTCACATAATCATGGACCAACAAAAACTTGACAAAAATGCAGTGTCAAAAGTCATAAGTGACCTTTTATATAGGCTACTACATACTTCAATGTACTTTTGAACTTTAAATATTTAATTCTAAATATTAATAATATTACTTAATCAATGAAATAGTGATGCATTTGTATTAAAGACCAGAGGATATGTTCAACTGACTTACTTTTTTGTTAAAAAACAAAACATGGTCCGGGCACTGCAGGACTGGGCACTGCAACATGGCGACCCGGGTATGATTCCGACCCTGGTCATTTGTCGACCTTTCCCCGTCTCTCTCTCCCCAGTTGCTTCCTGCCTCATTCGACTGTCCTATCATGAATGAAGGAAATAAAAGCCAACAAAATACTTACAAACAAGTCCGACAGGTGGAGAAAGATGTGTCCACTTGTTGCTTATTGATGTAAACTAATTAATTTAATTAAATGTAATACAATAAAAATGACAGCGAGGATTGTGTTTTGTCCGATTTAAAGAATGCGTTTCAGACGGACGGACCAACGGACCGACGGACAGATGGACGGACATACCCTCTTATAGAGATGCTAGAACGCATCAAAAAAGAAACATTAAGGATAGCACTTGTATCAATGAAACTGTGATGCAGTACTAAAGGGATATTGTCAAATGTGTGCTCAAATTGCAGCTGATGTATCAGGCTGTTATTCCCCCCTCCCCCCAATGTTACATTATCCTCATCTGAACGGATCTGAAGGAGAGGATGAACACCTGCTGTTGGCACCTCTCCCAGCTACAGAGCCCTTGTTCTCTCCCTCAAAGGTAGAGTGTGTTATTTATTTCCAGGGATATACCGAATAATGGCCTTGTTGACGATAAGTCACCCTTGGTTTGCTACTGATCGATGCCAGAAAAGGCTGTACTGAAGTTTAAACCAAAGATTGACTTAGTCCCAATAAAACATCGCTGCTTAAACCACATCACTGCCTTGAACACGCCTCTAACCAGGGCTGTTGGAGCTGCTCAAAGTTGATTGCTTCCCGACAAAGTGGAGTTCCTGATTTCTCCGGAGCTCAGAAACAATATTTGTATTGCTCCTGGCCTGACTAGAAGCAACAACGAAGGTGTTGCGTCACTCGGAGGGCATTACGTGGCTACGTAGATCAGAGTAGGGTTCTTTATTCGGTTTCGGATTCGGATTCATCTTAAGCAGTGGATTTGGTATTCGGCAGAACATTAAAAATCATGATTCTATACGTCCCTATTTCTTTCAGCAGTTTATTTCCAGAATTTACTATGCCACCCATTCACAAATGCTACCTTATAGTTTACCACTACCATCATTTAGTTCCCTATGTATTCATTATGACTTGGACATTTACATTTTTCATATGAATGGGTGGGTTTTCTCCATGTCAGACTTTTTGAATGACCAGCCATATACAGTACATCTTTAGCAGTAAAACTTGTCATACTTGGGTAAGAAGAGTAAATATGAGTTTATTACTTAGTTAGTACATATTCATGAATCTGTGAAGGGGCAGCATATAGGCCTATTTTGAAAATAAATGACTAAAATGACATACTCTAACTTCAACAAAAGAACAACTAAACCTGTGCAGGCCTTTATAACACTTAGATTGTCTGCATGAAGGACAAAAATAACAGCAGAGATGAATATTTTGGATGAAAGGAACTGAAGTCAATTTTCTACTTAAACACACGCATACAAAAGTACAAACACACACACACACACACACACACACACACACACACACACACACACACACACACACACACACACACACACACACACACACACACACACACACACACACACAGACAGAGATACCACCTCTCTAATCCCCTATAGGAAAGACAGAGCAATGCAATAAGGCCCGGCTATAATAATAGAAAATGCGCTGATCCAAGATTCAGTCTCATTTAGCCTTCCAATCATTTTCTGCCTCCTGCAAGAACACCAAGACGGAGAACAGACGAGAAGAGAGAAGAGATGAGGACCAGGGCAGCCGGTGCTTAAGCGCTGGCTGGTCTAATTTTATTCCCGCACTTGAGATGCCAAATTGTGAGCATTTGCTGAGAGCAAGACTGAAGGGCTGCAGTGATCCCCCCCCCCCCTCCACACCGACCGATACTTCGTCTCTACCTTAGGAGAGGAGCCAAATGTATCCAAAAGCTTGGATGAAAAACGCCATTTGAACCTTTTCTCATTTGTGCCATGCTGCATTATGTGCATGCTGGACAATGTATGAATCATAATATTTACCGAACTCTTCAAGTAGCATTACAAATTAAGATCATGATCAAGAATAATAATTCTCTTTTCATCAACAGTACAGTACAGTAGACCCCTTCATGCTGTTACAGATTGTACAATATGAAGACAGATGGTAAAATGTCAAAAATAATTTCCTTTTTTGCTTTTTGATCAACGACAACACCCTGATGGTGAACAACACCACGACGTGTCACATGGCTGGCTGAATGGAATGAACTTGTTTTCCTCACATCCCTCTTTCGGCGAGTGCATCTTATTCGAGGGGACAAGCGCACCATATGCTCTCCCCGTGCCTCAGGCACGATCTCCTTTCCCTTCTCATCCTGCCCTGCACACCTGAGTCCAAGTCTGCTACAGTGGGGTGTATATTCTCCTCCTCACACGGTGCGTGTCCCACACTTGGAGCAGTGGGGAGGTATAGGAGGATGGAGGTGGGGGTTGGGGGGAGATAGGGTTGATGCCAAAATGAGTGTGACTCAGAAACTCATGGCAAGCAGGGTGTGTGTGTGTGTGTGTATGTGTGTCTGTGTCTGTGTCTGTGTGTGTGTGTGTGTGTGTGTGTGTGTGTGTGTGTGTGTGTGTGTGTGTGTGTGTGTGTGTGTGTGTGTGTGTGTGTGTGTGTGCGTGTCTGTGTGTGTGACTATAGGCTATATGAAGAGCTCTTTTCCAAAATGAGATATATCCATTTTATAGAATGTTGGGAAATTGAAATTTTTGTACTGGGCATTCTATTGAATTACATTACAAAATGCATTTCATAGACCAAACATGGGAAAACATGTTCTCAAAACATTTGAATGGCAAGAATTCACATATAGATGATAGGACTACTTATCAGTCAATTCCAGTATTAAAATGCAAAAAGTAAAAAATGGTGGATATAGCGTTTTGGAAAAGAGCTCTTCATATGTATTTGTGTGTCTGTGCTTTGAAAGGACCATGCTGGCTGGCTAGCGTAGCATCTAAGTTGTCAAGGCTTCCAACCGCGTCTCCTCCCTGCTATTCGCTCGATCTCTTCTTCCCCCTAACCTTTATTGCTCCTCATTGGTGGAGCTGATGGCTGGGCACACACGCGCCGGCGGGGGAGAGAGACGTGAGGCCCCTGCTGTCCTCCGCCAAGTTCCCAGCCCCCCCCCCCCCCTCCACCCCCCTCCCACTTGCCAATGTGAACATGGCATGGAGGCACCTAGGAGTGAGGGTAGCGGTGGAAAAAAGGAGAGGAGAGGAGAGGAGAGAAGGAAAGAGAAGAGAAGAGAAGAGAAGAGAAGAGAAGAGAAGAGAAGAGAAGAGAAGAGAAGAGAAGAGAAGAGAAGAGAAGAGAAGAGAGGAGGCATATCATGAAGAATACAACAACAACACCAAGGAGAAAAAAGAGAAATACAATAACAAACAAAATCAATGGAGAAAAATAAATATGAACATGACAACCAAGGGCACGCAGAGCATTGAAAAAAATAGAATAACAACAGAGTTCAAAAAGAAGAAAAGAAAAAGCAGTGCATTTAGACCCAGACGTTATCTCTGTGGAGAGCTAAATGACAGAATCAGTAGCATTCTGTGTGTGTGGTACCTATTGACAACTACGGCGCTTCATAAAACGATAAAGCAGTGTCTCTCACGTAGGCTCGGCTGAGTCGTGAGGTGGTAGAACCGGAGTTGCCTACAGAGCGCAATCTCACAGCGTGTGTGTCTCGGTAAGGGAGGTGATCGGCGGGCTGGAGTCTTTCATCAAACAGCCAGGCTTCCTGCTGTGCCGCCTGATTGGTCGATGGGTCAGGGATTGGCCAATCAGAGCCAAATTTAATCACTGGCCTCCCAGCTAGGCGCTCGAAGCACAAATTCAGCACAGCGCACAGCAGCAGAGGAGTGAGAGGTGTGGAATCTGAGGTAAAGTCAAAGTTGAAAAGGGAAAAAAAATAGTCACCAGTTTCTACTTTGAGAAAACAACACTTAAAAGTTATTCGGGTTGTGTAACTGTGTTTCAAACATAAAATAATACAAACTGTGAAAAAGTATATCCGCAACACAATTCAGCGACATTTGCATTCAGCGACATCAGACGAATGAACTGCCAATAGCAAGGCTAATGCTATGTTCACACCAAGAGCGACCTACACTAACTGAGCGACGGAAGTCATCATTTCTCTATGGAGGGAAACGTAATTTCATTTTCCTTGTATGACTTGTGCATAAGAAGTGACAATAAAAGGTGACTTGACTTGACTTGACTTGAGGGTAAGCGAACTGGGCGAACAGAGCGAATTCACCAAGGGTGAAACAAACCGAGCGACCAGAGCGAATTTCAACAATTAAAGTCAAGCTAATAATATTACTTGATGATGGCATACAACATTGTTATGACACTGTTATGTCATACGTATGACACTGCCATCAAGTTAAGTGTTACCTTTATGGCATTATGGTAACCGGTAGCCCTCCCTGCACTCTTAGGAACAATGATGGGTAAATGTTATGGCAAATGAAGGTTGGTTAATGACTGAACAATGAACCTGGGAATGAAAATAGTACATACATGGGTGAAAAGTGAAACAGTCTGCGTCAGTGCAGCATGGTTGAAAATGCCGGCTTAATTGCTGCCTGAACGCTATTGGCTGCGTGAGCGTCACAGCTCAGTCTGTGACAAGCCCTATTTATTGGTAACACTTCCAAATAAGGGGCCATAATTAACAGTAAAGTAGATACAACCTAATACTTAAGTAAGGGTTAATAATCATTATTTAATGCCACATTAGACACATATTAATTGTTATTAATGCATATGTTGAACATTAGTAAGCAGTTACTTAACTATTAGATAACTATTACCTTGTGTTACAAGTTAATAGCATATTCTTATTTAACTAATAGATAAGTAAGGGCACAGTTAATAGTTAAGTAGCTATCAGGTCATACTTAACTAAGGACAAAAATTAACACTTACTTAATACAAAAGCAAGGCATAACTAATGGTTAATTAATACATAAATATTGAGTTTTGGGACCCTTATATTAGAGTTGGCTGAGGATAACTAATGGTTAATTAATAGATAGATATTGATATTTGGGACCCTTATATTAGAGTTGGCTGCGGATAACTAATGGTTAATTAATTGATAGATATTGGTGTTTGGGGCCCTTATAATAGAGTTGGCTGAGCATACCTAATAGTCAAGTAATTAATCTACTGTGACATCTAGTTTTCACTCATTCAAATCACTGTAATAGTGGCAACAGGAGCCATTATATAGCAAGGATTGGACGTACACTTCTCAATGATGGTGGGGTGATGTGATGTAATTTTTTCATGTACCACTTATTAGTTTTAACTGTAAAAACCCTACAATAAATGCAGAACATTATGAAGAGTAATACTTTGAAGCGAAACTATACCATTCCTTTGTGATAATTAGGTTAATGTTTGAGAATATTGGCTCCAAGACAAGCAGTGCATGATGGGTACGCAATCTATAGACAACAATAATTCGGTATTATTTAATCATTAGATATGCCTTACTTTTGTATTAAGTAAGTGTTAATTAAGGTCCTTAGTTAAGTATGACCTAATAGCTACTTAACTATTAACTGTACCCTTACTTATCTATTAGTTAAATAATTATATGCTATTAACTTGAGACACATGGTAAGGGGCCATATATATAATTATAATTAACATAATTAACAGCAAATTAGCTATAACCTAATACTTTAGTAACAGTTAATAATCACTACTTAATGCCACATTAGACACATATAAACTGTTATTAATTCACATGTTAAACATTAATAAGCAGTTACTTAACTATTAGATAACTATTACCATGTGTCTCAAGTTCATAGCATATAATTATTTGAAAAATTACATCTCATCATCCCACCATCATTGAGAAGTGTACGTCCAATCCTTGCTATATAATGTCTCCTGTTGCCACTATTACAGTGATTTGAACGAGTGAAAACTAGATGTCACAGTAGATTAATTACTTAACTATTAGGTATGCTCAGCCAACTCTATTATAAGGGTCCCAAACACCAATATCTATCGATTAATTAACCATTAGTTATCCGCAGCCAACTCTAATATAAGGGTCCCAAACACCAATATCTATCTATTAATTAACCATTAGTTATCCTCAGCCAACTCTAATATAAGGGTCCCAAAACCCAATATTTATGTATTACATAACCATTAGTTATGCGTTGCTTTTGTATTAAGTAAGTGTTACTTTTGGTCCTTAGTTAAGTATGACCTGATAGCTACTTAACTATTAACTGTGCCCTTACTTATCTATTAGTTAAATAATAATATGCTATTAACTTGTAACATAAGGTAATAGTTATCTAATAGTTAAGTAACTGCTTACTAATGCATTAATAACAATTAATATGTGTCTAATGTGGCATTAAGTAATGATTATTAACCCTTACTTAAGTATTAGGTTGTAGCTACTTTACTGTTAATTATGGCCCCTTATTTGGAAGTGTTACCATGAAAGGAGGAGGGGTACAGTGGACAGGCCTTTGGAACCCTTGTTGATCACGTAAACTGAGGGATTAGCCAAGGGTTTTGGCCATTCGTAAATGTCATGGCAAAGGGTGATATTAATTGTTTCACTTCCCTTATTCCTTGTGGCATTAGAGAGGAAAGGAGAGGGGCAGGGACAGTGTCATAATATTGGCACTATGGCATGCAATGGAATTTGAATTGTTCGCCTGTACTCTAGAGGGCCTTTTCTACTAGCCCTGCACACTGCTGGGGCGTGGTTTCGTTTCCTTTTTGCATTTACTCCACCCATACACACCCATCATCAGCTCAAACGGTGCTCAAACAGGGGCGATTATAGAATCGCGAAAGACGTGGTTTGAGGCGTGCGGAGCTTAGTTCCACTAGGCTACCTGTTGCCTGTGTTAGGATTTACCGGCATGTGCAAACACCTATCCCCACCCACGCACTGCAAACACCTATCCCCACCCACGCACTTTAAAAATCAACATCGCTTTTGGGCAGTTTTTACAATAGACATAGAAAATTTGCTCAAGCAATTATCATGTTCTTTAAAGTAGCCTAACTCCAGTCCTTGGCCAAGGAGTTGCCAAGGAATTGTTTTTTGTGCTGACAGCATTCGGCTATCGACCGATTAAAATATATTATTAGCCTATTATTGTTTTAAAATCACGCTATTTCCATGTGGGAAGCTCCACGCCTCCTCCTTGTGAGAAGCCGTTTTTACGGGAGAAATACAGAACACGCACCATGTACTAAACCGTAGGACAGGTTGCTTTTGTTCTGTGTTAATAAACTTTAGGTATTTTTTGTCTGGCCGTGTGGTTTACGGATTGCTTCCTCATTCGCGAGCCTCTACAAATCACGACTGTCTTTATGCTTTTAATAACTATGGCAACAGAGCATGAAAACTGCAATGGATTGGAAGTAGTTTGATAACTCAATTGGATGCGCTGCAACAGAAGGGAAACGGGGCGACCAATAGGGGCCTATGCAACTGCATATGCAGACAACAGGACAGAGCGCATTAAAAGTGTGCACGTTGTGAAAGTATGGTAAACATCGACAAGAGGACAGAGCGCATTAGAAGTGTGCACGCTGTGAAAGTATGGTAAACATCTCACCGAAAGTAGTTTTGGATGACGGAATGTCATCAATTATTTGCTTCCGAATTGCAAATGCACTTTGGCAATATGCAACGGAGGGAATTATAGTAGGCTATACAGTTACCTCGGCTAAAATACAGTCCAACCTCAATATCCAATTGCCTACAATCACAAGGTAATGAGTAACTGGTATCGTTTGGAGGAGGAGGACTCCTTTTCCTGTGTTATTTACCATGGCGTGAAAGCCTGGACATTATTCACGTGCCCACTCAGGGCGACTGCGACTGCTCACCTAAACTGTACCTACGTACCGAACTCTGCTAGATGGAAACGCGGGCCAAACCAGTACCGTTGGCCCCCCGCCGACTCTCATGAATATTTATAGAGCCCGCACCGGAACGCGGAACCCTATGGAAAAGAGACTTAGGTGTGTGCTGGGGCTTTTGAGGTGGTTGTATAGTGTTAAGTAGCATAGTGTCAATGTAGCCAGGGTTCGGTGGCCTAGTGGCCAATTTCATTTCATTCCAGCAAATAGGTCAGGTATTGAGCTATATCAGACCACTCTGAAAACCAGGAAAGTGTTTTTTTGGGGATTAGGCCAATCAGCAAACAGAATTGAAGTCAGTTTATAGTTCAGCAAGTAGATACATCACGACAAAGCAGCAGTGATTTAAAAAAAATGAAAAAGCACATGCCTAATGTGGAGCGTAACAAATCCTGATGCTGACGGCTTCCCCGAAGTGGAATGAAAGCCGTCGATGTATCAGTGCCAAACTAGCCTGATTACCATCGGCTTTCAAATCTCTTCGAGACTTGGTCTGACCAAGACCATAGCAATTAGCATTTCCCAAACGGCATGGTCGACCTTGGTTTGCTAATGGTTGTATGCTTCCCGACAAAATGGGAGGAGTTCCAGATCTTTCAGGAGCTCAGAAACGATATTGTGTTGCTCTTGGCCTGACTAGAAGCAATGCTGAAGGTGCTGCGTCACTAAGAGGCCACTAAATAGGGCTCATGTAGTCATTAGTATCGTAGTTATGATATTTATCTGCTATATCATATGTTGGTATTTATTTCAAGGACTTTTAATTCAATAAACTTAACTGAAGTAACCTTAATTTAATGATTAGCATGGTGTCAACTGCATGTTACTGTAACGCACTAATTAGGTCTTAATTAACAGTCAAAATTCAGCTTGGTACAGCTTTTGAATCAGCACCCTCGAACTGTGGGAGATAAGATGTTGCCTAGCCCTAGTCCATAACTCGCTCTTCTCTCCTCCCTGTGTGTCCCCAACTGCACCTTATACATGTGGATGGGAGCCAGCGAGTTAACTCATACTAATGTGAACTGAAGAGGCCCAAGGAATGCCAAGTTCAGGAGTGGAGCTTCTAAGCCGTGTTGGAGCGAGAAGTCGAGCTAACCTGAGGTGAGGACACAGCCGGCCTCTGTGAAGAGGGATGTTTACACAAATGAAAGGATATGATGAAGGTCCGTTGGTGACATTAAATGTTTTGGGCGCATAGAACAGTGTTGTGGTTGTGGACCCTTATAATTGCCTTCCAGTTATCTTTTGTTTGGTCCAGCACCTGTGTAACTGATGTGCGCACATTCTCTGCCTTCTTGAATGTTTACACAAATAGAACAAATCATTTTTGTGATTAACTTTTTATTAAACACAAAAACAAAAGAAAAAACAAACAAACAAAAAAACATCAAAACAAAACCGTCATCCTCATTACATGAAGTCAAGATCAGGAAAATGTTTCAACTAGGTGCATGATAAGGACACCTCCTGTTTCACCAATGGCGTGACGCGTGTGAACAATGTTGAGTTGAGTGAAAAGCTAATATTTCAGAAAATGTCACACATTATGGTGTATGTCTATGGGGCATGCATGAAAGTTTTTCCCCCAAAAGAATACATTGTACTGTAACTGTGCCACGTTCAAATACTAAAATATTAAAATGCTGTCAGCACAATCATACATATGTATCATCACAGCATACTGCTGCTGAAGGACAAACGAAAGACAAACACTCCATATTTATTGAGGTCTGAGGTCTCTCTCTCTCTCTCTCTCTCTCTCTCTCTCTCTCTCTCTCTCTCTCTCCTGCATGTCCTCCATATGATGTAATTGTAGAAAAGGGCCTCTTGTCCCCTCTGGCTGATGCTTGGCTGATGTTCAGCATGGCCAAGGTCAGGGCACAAAACACAGACACAAAACAATACACAGACAGAAAAGTATAAACAAAGAAGCAAACAAACACACGCACGCACGCACGCACACACATGCATACACATACACACGCAGAGAGAGAGAGAGAGAGAGAGAGAGATGGAAAAAAAGTAGGGACCATTATCAACACACATAGGCATACACACATATACCCTCTCACACACTAAAAAATACCCCCCTCCACACACACGCACACACACACACACACACACACACACACACACACACACACACACACACACACACACACACACACACACACACACACTAACCATAATCAGCCTTGCCTGGTGCTATGTATGCAGGTGGTGCTCCTCCCGGGCCATCGGAGGCCCAACCGCAGCGCCTATCTCAGCCCTGACGAGCCGAGGACAGACAGCTCGCCTACCTGTTGGCCCATCCCCAATCCCCGTCCCCATCGGCTCACTGCGCATCAGCATCGGCTCGCTATGCCTGCCGGCCAGTAAATATTTATGGTGCTCAATTTCCCTCCTCCTCCTCACCGCTCTCTCGCTCTCGCTCTCTCTCTCTCTCTCTCTCTCTCTCTCTCTCTCTCTCTCTCTCTCTCTCTCTCTCTCTCTCTCTCTCTCTCGGCTGGTCGGCACTCCTGGAACTATATATGCACGTCGTCTTCTTAGCGCACAGCAGAGGCAGCGGCAGCAGCCGTGTGTGAGGGTAAAGTGAGTCCTCGGGCAAATTCATAGTCTCCTCTCCCTTTTATGTCACTTTCCCTACCGCTGTCTTTTCCTCCTTAGCCATGACCATTATGATCTACCACTCTCTCCCTTCCTCTTGTTTCTCGCTCACTTCTCTGTCTCTCTCTCTCTCTCTCTCTCTCTCTCTCTCTCTCTCTCTCTCTCTCTCTCTCTCTCTCTCTCTCTCGCTCTCTGACTCTCTGTTTCCATCTCTCTATTTCTATCTCTCAGTTTCACTCTGTTTTACTCTGCCTGTCTCTGTCTCTCTGTCTCTCTGTCTCTCTCTCTCTCTCCTCTGTCTATCATATTTTTTCTCCCGGTGCTTCAGCATGGGCCTGATAGATTCGATCATCCACACAATTACACATTTTCCCCTCCAAAGAAGCCCCGTTTGGAGATTGTGCATTTAGGGCAGTAATTTTTCACAATGCTAGGGATTGTGTGAGGGAAATGGTTTAAATGTGCGCGGATAATTGGATCGTTAGAACAACCCAACCAGTACAAAAACACCACCGAGCTACTCACCACCATGGGTTGGCCCACGGCGTGAATGCTACTGTGGCAAACATGGCCATTGACAGCTTTTGCCAGGCCCAGCACAAAGCCATTTGGAAGGGCACTCCATCCGATACATACGATGTAATGAAAACCCAATTCCGAGCCCCCACATTCTCTGGGCCTGGGACAACTGACGCCGTTGTCCTCTCCTGTCGGCTTCCCTGGAGGCAAGGACAACACGACATAACACAAACACAATGGGAGCTATGATTCATTCACGCAGGCAGACGGCGAAATATCCGGCAAAAAACTTAAATGAGCTCTGACTGTTAGAGGGTACGGATGTGGCTAACATTTAGTTGACTCTCACGGGAGGGGTTGGGGGGGGGGGGTGTAAATTTATTGTAATTTCTTGCAATTACAGAAGGCGAAAAATATTCACAGACCGCTAATCCGCTTGCCATAAAAAGAGACGAGAGAAACCAGAGCCCACAGTTATGCCATACGCAGAAATAACAAGTTTAAAAAGTCCCCACACTCATTTGAGCGCCGTCCATGGAAGTTGTGAATCTGTTTGTCTTTTGGCAGGAAGGAACATTCCGGATGGACTGGGCCAAAAAAAATGGTCTGGGTATTTTTTTGGCACAGACCAGCCTCTAACAGCCCATGCTTTTCTACAATATTATGATTGGCTGAGTCCGTTGTCTATGATAAAGATGGACCAATGGGCCGTCCCCTCATTGGTGGGCCGGTCTCTAAGAGGGGAAAAATAACAACAACAAAACAAACATCGGCCCCTGAGGACTGTCGACCCACCAGGAAAATGCCCTGTATACCAGATAACCAGTCCAGCTCTGGCAGGAAGTGAACATTGGGACTCGGGCCTGGCTGTCCAGACTATTGTCTCCACCTGCTTCTGCTCTGCTGTCTGAGCTGCTACCATCCTAGCATGCCATGCCACGCCGCCCTCGCTAGATTGCTATGCATTTGCATCACTGCCATTGCAGCTGCTGCCCTCACCCCTCTCCACTAGGCATGGCGGGCACAGACAGAAGGTGCCTCGCTGCCTTGTCTGCTGTGGTACCCCATGCCAACGCGCTGCCAACTCTCAAGACAGACCACAGACAGGCATACAAACACGTGTTCACACACGCACAGAAATGCACAGAAGAATACACGCAAATAAGCAGACACGCAGACAAGACACGAGCACACGCATTGACACACTCGTATGCCCACACACACACACACACACACACACACGCACGCACACACACACACACACACACACACACACACACACACACACACACACACACACACACACACACACACACACACACACACACACACACAAACGGGCAACTTGCAATTGAACATTTCTATCCACCAATTCATCTCCATCTTCTCTGTGATGCCTGTGCCAGGCAGACATGCTATCTCCAACTAAATATCAGTACTTCTATAACCCTCTGGTGGACCTCTGAAGACTGCAGTCTTTTGGTTTCTTCCACTATGCTTTGATTTGGCCTGCCTATGATACTACATGGATATGTTCTGCTCATCTGTAATCATCCTAGAAATAATTTCCATACTTGTGGGAGACCAAGCCAATTAAGTGATTCAAGTTGTTGAACATTCATCATTCCTTTGGCTTGACTTGATGAACCATTACCATACCAAGGTTAAATCATTATAGCTGTCTCCTTACTACTGTCACGAGATAAAGCTATGCTATATGAACTGGTGCATGATGGTTTCTTTTTGTAGTCTACAGTAATTCATACAGTACAGTATGTCTACAACCACCTCATACATACAAATCCAGTCCGAAGGACAGCTCTCTTCAGAACCATAAATCTTCTCAAGATTCCTTTCATTAAAAAAAAACCCTCGATGATCTCGATGCTTTTGAGTCCCTCTTCCAGTTGGGGGTCTGCAACTTGAAGGATATTTATGATGGGGCTATGTCAAGTTGAATTCTCATTCAAATTCCTTAGAAGTTAGCTATATGTGCTTGGAAATCAATGTGGTCTACCAAAGTCAGGTGGCTTTTGTGTACTAGTTTTAGTTTTTATTAGAGGAAATGGATGGGATCATTCACAGTAAAGTCAACGCTGTTCATCAAACAGATATGATTACAGTAAGGGGCAGGAAACCCACATAATAAAAAAAGACTCGCAACACCATGTATAATAGGATGTACATGATAATTACAGCCAACGCAATGTAGGCCCTCAATTTCAAAAAGGGTGGGGGGGGGGTGAACTGCCACCATGTCTTTGTACTTGTACACTCCAAATTATGTGTCGTCTCACTACAAAAGACAGCAGGAGGTTGGAATCCATATTATTATTATTTTAAAACACGGAACACTCAGAAGAGTTGCCTACATACTCCACATGAACACTCAAAAATTACAGCCACTGAAATGTAGGAAAACTCTCATATCCTCTATCCCTTTGAACTGAAGCCCATTTCCCAGTGCCATTCCACTTCCCTCCAGCAGCTGAGCGCTGTGGGGGGTGCTTTGAACAGACGCAGGCTCACCACTGGGCATCTGTACCCGACCCCCCTTCATGTGGGCCTGGCTCTATGGTACTGTCCCTTCCCCAACCCCAGAATGGTGGAGCGCTGGATAGAGGGAATGGAGCACTTCCGCTGTACCCAGTGAAGCAGCGGGGATGGGTGATGGGGATGAGGAATGGGGATGAGTCAAGTTTTCCCTCAGGATTGCAGTAGGAGTGTAGCAACCTAACCGGCCGAATAGACTGGCCGCGACAAGAGTCAAGCGACAGAGAATCGCTTCTGTGCAGCAAGAGCGATACGAGTGATTGAAGCGACTAGAGTATGTTTGTTAAAAGCAGAATGCAAGCTTTCCAACATTCCCATTGGCTGTAGCGGCTGTCGTCTAGCTGTCGCTCTCGTTGCGCAAATCGTCTCTAATCGCCCGAATTTTGCGCGACTCACCGGTCGCAGCCATTGTATTCGTGCAGTGAGCGATGAGGATGGGGATGGGTCAAGCGTCCTCCTAGGATTGACTTCTGTGCTCAGAGCCTATGATATAACCTATTATATATAACCATATCCTCAAAAGGTATCTTAGGTATCTTCTGAGTGCTTGCATTGCTCTTGACCTGACTAGTAGCAGCGTCGAAGGTGTTGCGTCACTAGGAGGGCGCGGCCTGGCTACTTCCATTGCACCACCCTCTGAATCTGCAGCAGCAGTGATGGTGAGGTCAGGGGGAAGGGGATGAGTGGGTTGGAGGGAGAGAGTGGAACAGAACAACTGTTCCACTACACTGCCCACAGGGATGAGCCCTGACCATCCCAGCTACCTGTAAGCCAAGCCTAAGCCAGGCCCAGTGTTACATTACATTACATTGCATTTGGCAGACGCTTTATAACCAAAGCAACTTACGATCGAGGACATAATCATAGCAAACATCACTAGCAGATACAAAGTGCACAGGAAATATGCAGAACAACAAGTGCAGATGCAGAGTAGGGTTAGCTTTTTCAGTGTTCTGTCGCGATGGGCTACTTTATGAAGATCAGCTACCACACAATACATTTTGCTTGCCTGGTTGCCACCAGACCTAATCACAAGTGAGATTAGTGTCTTTCAGATCGAAACGATTGTGTAGAACTAAGGGCAGTATGGGAGTTCCCAGGCGAACATTTGGCAGTGTTAATTCAAACATCTAGAGTGTTAAATTAGCACTGCATAGTGTAATGTGTAATATGGCCCTAACGCGTTGTGAGTTGTAATGGCTTGGTAGCTCACCTAGACAGGTAGTTCATATCGACACATGCGCCGCGCGGGTTGGCGGTGCCCTAGTCTGCTGGCTCTGTCCCCAGTCAGCCGCCCGGTGCTGGGTATCATTGTGGCACGCACCCATATAGTAGGTCCATCAGAGGAGTATTGAGTGCTTGTGACACATGAAACTGCCATTGCATGATGAGAGATAACCGCTGTCAGCTCCCATCTGCGCTTCAAAAGATTTAAGATCTCTCTCTCTCTCTCTCTCTCTCTCTCTCTCTCCAAAGATAGGGAGAGCGGGAGGGAAAGGGAGACAGAAGACGTATCAAGAGAGGGGGGGAGGCAGAGAAAGACAGAGGGGGCTAAAGAGAGTGAAAGACAAGGTTATGTGAAATGTGAATTAGAGCACCACACACATGCACATGCGCATGCTCACACACACACACACACACCATCTCTCTCTCTCTCTCTCTCTCTCTCTCTCTCTCTCTCTCTCTCTCTCTCTCTCTCTCTCTCTCTCTCTCCCTCCCTCCCTCCCTCACACTCCCCTCTCTTTCTCTCTGGCTCTCTCAGGGTGAGTGGTAAATGTTCAGCAGATGAATATGCATTCACAAAGGCCTGGCAAAAGTCGCTGACTGAGAAACTATTTATAACCAGGCAACTGCAGCCCTGCCCCCGTGCTGGCTTGGGTTATGGCTGTAACCCAAGTGCAATGAAAAGATAACGAGAAAAAAAATGCAGTGTTACACAGTTTTTCTTGATAGTTTAGACAAAATCTGGTCTCCCGAGTTCTCAAAACTCTACATACAAATCCAAAAACTCTCCTAAGATTGTGTTATCAAATGACACACAAATCCATCATTTGATTTGGCATGGACAGCATGATCTACAGTAGGCCCTATTTTGTACAGCATTGCACTTGCTAGAGAGAGTATCTATTTGTGTTATAAAATACTGCAATGTTGTTTTAGAATCAGAGTACACAAATGTAGTCCTGGACCAGCCATGTAGACCTGTTCGCAATTTTGAGTTGGGGGCGTTTCTCACTGGAATTGAGTTAGTGGGTTCCTAGACATTAAAAATCACGGAGGTGCTCGTCCACCATAGTGCCAGATTTTTCACAATATGGCCGCCAAATATGGCCGCCATCGCCTATGACAAAAACCTGTTTTTTTTTTACTGTTAAACTGTTTATACACATGCCATACATCAATTCTGACCAATTTTTGGAGAGGAAATCATTTCTGACAATTTCATGAGGAGAATGTGTGATTGTGACCTTAAAAGGTCATTGCCAAGGTCAAATTTGCTATTCTGAAGAATGTCAATAGACTTTCATTGTAAAAATGAGAAACAAATTCTAAAAGAAAGACCAACTCTCTAACCACTAGGCCACAGATGACCCCATGTATAATGGATGTATAATCCTCCCTTGTAAGTGCTAGGTATGGTGTTCTGTCCGTTTTTTCGAGCATTCCACAACATAGCTAGCAAGAAGACTGGTCAGATCTGACTGTCTGGTAGCTTGAACATAAACCAATCCTGTGAAAAGTTGCGAGAAGGCTCTTGATGTGAAGGCTTTTGCTGTGTCGGAAGCATCATATGCAATGGTGTTCGCCTTATTCCGTGTTGAATGTTAGGCACAAGCATTTGAAAGAGGCAGTGAAGTTGTGTACTCTTGTGATCTCTGACACACTTCTCCTCTTCTAGTGGGGGCTCCTCTCTGTGTTGACTGTTGCAGTGCATGTGCTGTCCTGTCCTCTGACTGTGTGGAAATGTTAGGTTTACATTTATAGTGGCTGTTCCTTATTCTTAATAATGACCTAATAGGCAAGCACATGGCCGAGTTCTTCAGAATAGGGAAAAGACCTGGAACATGACCTTGACCTTGACCTTTTAAGGACTATACTGACACTATACTGACACAAAATAAGCATGGCAATATCAGCAAATAACTCCTCATACCATAATTGAGAATTTGTTTCTCATTTTTACAATGAAAGTCTATTGACATTCTTCAGAATAGCAAATTTGACCTTTTAAGGTCACAATCACACATTCTCCTCATGAAATTGTCAGAAATGATTTCCTCTCCAAAAATTGGTCAGAATTGATGTATGGCATGTGTATAAACAGTTTAAAAGTAAAAAACACAGGTTTTTGTCATAGGCGATGGCGGCCATATTTGGCGGCCATATTGTGAAAAATCTGGCACTATGGTGGACGAGCACCTCCGTGATTTTTGATGTCTAGGAACCCACTAACTCAATTCCAGTGAGAAACGCCCCCAACTCAAAATTGCGAACGGGTCTACATGGCTGGTCCAGGACTAATGTGTGGCAACACATTTATTTTACACGTTTTTCTGACACTGAAAAAAGTCTAGCTGCAGTAACTTACAGTAACCATATGAGTGATTTCACAAGTGATGTCTTCTATTACATAATTTAGCATTCAACAGCATTCAACAACTCAAACTTATGTGTGAACTCACTGCACCACTCATCTGTTCATCAATATCACATGTAATGTCCTTAGCCATGATTGTAAGCAATATGAAAGGAGTGTCTCCATATGATGAGGAAGTGCACATAGTATGGAAATTGATTTCAGTATTTTGAATGTCATTGTGTTCCATGAGAAAACCAGCGCTTTTCTTCATGAAAATTAGGTAAAATCCAGAGAATTGTGTGTAGTGTTTTGGAAAAGGTGTGTCATAACTGAAAAATTGAGTGTAAAGAAGGAATTCTGCTTGTAGTCCATTGGTTTGTGGTTTTGGCAAATGGGTGAGATGTTTTCATTCAATTGTTGTGTCAAGTACCACTGTACCAGATTATGTGTGTGAGCAATCGAGAAAAACGTAATTCAACACTTAAGAGAGTCGATTTAACATCTTCTTGAGTGCGTTTGGTCCCAGAGCACTCCCTATGGACCGAAGGTTCGATGGCAGTGCAATAGATAGATGTTAACGACTTCCTTTGATGTCCTTTTTCTCTTCTCCTATTGACTATTCAACTCAATATTTATTTATTTGCCTTCAGTTACAGGTTGATGTAGTCAAACTCTGTGAAAAGAAAGGTTTAACCCCTTAAGGCGCGGCTTTATAAATTCATTGTTACCAGTATGGTAATGACCAAGTCGTGGTGCATTACTAAAGGGCTTGTGTTGTGTCATAGTATTGTATTGCTATGGTAGTTACATTTCAATGTCTATTACAGCGTGCCTCAGGAGGTACGGCGCGCATTAAGGGGCTACGGGGCTATAGCGTGGTATACAAGTAGCTGATGACACCAATTTTAAAAGATCGTTGAGAGGTGAACTGAAATGGAAATGTTACATTATATTTCCTTTCTGAATGCTTACAGTGGAAAGGTCAGGCAGTTAGTGGTCACCTGGAATGACTCTCTCTCTCTCTCTCTCTCTCTCTCTCTCTCTCTCTCTCTCTCTCTCTCTCTCTCTCTCTCTCTCTCTCTCTCTCTCTCTCTCTCTCTCTTATTTAGCGTTAACCTCTCTCACACTGTAATTATCATGAGACTTTTCTCCATTTGACTTCTTTTTGCTCCCATGGTCAGTTGGTCTTTACTGTATAGAGTTAGCTAACATTCAAGCATGTGAGTGTGTGTGTGTGTGTGTGAGTGTGAGTGTGTGTGTGCGTGCGTGTGTGCGTGCGTGTGTGCCTGCCTGCCTGCCTACCTGCTTGTGTGCGTGCGAGCATGCGCGTGTATGTGTGTGTGTGTGTATCTTTTGAATAAAGTTGTACGTATTTGAGCGTATTTGAAAGCTGACTAAACAGATATCTTACACTAAAACAGACATTCAGTCAATGCTGCCGCAGGGAGTCATGAAGCTTCTCTGTAATTCCCCATACAACAGTATGGATCCATTACGTGGGGGGGTTGCTTGGGTAAGGGGGTCTGAACTTGAAAGACCCCAAGAAGGACCCTTTGTGACCTCACTGATTCATCACTGACTGGTTCAAAAATCTAATTTACCTCATCAAGTCTCTGTGACGCACAACGCTATTGCTCTATACCATAGTACATGGCATACTGCCTATCTGCCGTGAAGACCCTGGTTCAAATCATGGGCAGTCATGGGTGAGCGGTTAGGCGTCAGACTTGCATCCCAGAGGTTGCCGGTTCGTCTCCCGACCCGCAAGGTTGGTGGGGGGAGTAATCAACCAGTGCTCTCTCCCATCCTCCTCCATGACTGAGGTACCCTGAGCATGGTACCGTCCCACCGCACTGCTCCCCATGGGGCGCCACTGAGGGCTGCCCCCTTGCACGGGTGAGGCATAAATGCAATTTCGTTGTGTGCCGTGTGCAGTGTTCACTTGTGTGCTGTGGAGTGCTGTGTCACAATGACAATGGGAGTTGGAGTTTCCCAATGGGCTTTAAATCCAGCTGGGGTAATGCCCCAAATCTACCCCATCTCTATCTCCCACATTCTTCCTGCATTTTCATCACAGTCCATTACAGCAATACCACCAAAATATGTAGGCTATATCATTTTAAAAGAATCTACCTCATAAAATGCAATAACCAAGACAGTATTTAATAGGTGCCTGCTAACCTCGCCTCTCAGAATTTCCTGTGTTTGACATGGCATCCTTACCAGGTCCAGAGACATGCAGAGAGATCCACGTCTGACTGCACCACTCTGTAGAATCACAGTTAAACACTTCACAGCAGCACAGCGACTATGATTTTTTTTCCCCCAAGTACAACGGCAAAGAGAATCAGTAAGGGGACAGACTGATTGATGGAACTGTCATCGCTGCCAGAGGTGCACAGCCTTATTAGAACGTCTGTGTCAGACTCACTTTTGCACCATCTGCGTGTTGACGCAGATCTTTTGCTTAAAATCATGTCTCAGACCCAGGGGCGCTGACAGGTTTGGCCAGGCCCAGGACAAAGTCATCTGAAAGGGCCTCCCAGCCCCATAGATACAATGTAATGAGGTCCCAAATCTGGGCCCCCTCTCTCCCTGGGCCCCGGTACAACTGTCCCCTTTGTCCCCTCCTGTCGGCAACCCTGCTTAGACCAAGGAGAAGCCACCAAAAGATGACTCTCTCACACACACACAGGGATTTTTTAATGATTTCTCCCTTTTTTTAAATAGTTTTCAGTTTGAAGTTTCTTTTAAATCTTTATATCAGAGCTCTCTCCAGTCCCTTAATTCGTTGGCTGTAATACTGCAGCAATAATTGCAGCAGCATTCACAGTTGGTCCAAGGTTGGGGGGCAACATGACGGCAATGGGGTGTGTGTGTGTGTGTGTGTGTGTGTGTGTGTGTGTGTGTGTATGTGTGTGTGTGTGTGTGTGTGTGTGAGTGTGTGTGTGTGTGTGTGTGTGTGTGTGTGTGTGTGTGTGTGTGTGTGTGTGTGTGTGTGTGTGTGTGTGTGTGTGGTCGGGGGGGAAGATGTTGGCCTTCATAATGCACTCCACAGTCCTCTCACATACAAATATGCTCAACCACATTCCCTCCTGATCTGTCTGACACAGCGCAACACACACACACACACACACACACACACACAGAAACAGACACAGAGAGAGAGAGAGAGAGAGAGAGAGAGAGAGTGAGAGAGAAGGAACACAGTGTGTGTGTGTGTGTGTGTGTGTGTGTGTGTGTGTGTGTGTGTGTGTGTGTGTGTGTGTGTGTGTGTGTGTGTGTGTGTGTGTGTGTGTGCGCGTGCGTGCGTGCGTGCGTGCGTGCGTGTGTGTGTTGTCTCTCTCTCTCTCTCTGCCTGGTTCCCTGGAGGTGGATGCAGGTGTACTGCGAGGAACAATGAATGCGGCTTTAGACCTGATTAAGGCTTTTTGGCCCCAAGGCGCCACACAAAGAGCAGGCCAGGCCCAGGCCCCCATGCAATTAAACCAAGGCCTCCTTTTAATGAGCCGCGTGTTTATTAAGTTCATTCAGGTCCCCACCACCGACTGTCTGTCTGTGAGTGCAGTGCGGGAGGGCTGTTATCCCACTCTGCTCTGCTCTGCTCCGCCTGCCTGGGTGAAGTGCGGCTAAGTAGTCGACGAGACATCGGCGGTGGGGAGTGAGACAGGGTATGTGCATTTTTGTGTGTGTTGTTTGTGTTGTGGCTGGGCACACACCATTAATATATCATAGGGGAATGACTCACACTGAAACACACACACAGCCACAGACATACACATATGCCAGGTCAGGCGTATTCTCTCTCTCTCTCTCTCTCTCTCTCTCTCTCTCTCTCTCTCTATACTCTCTCTCTCTCTCTCTCTCTCTCTCTCTCTCTCTCTCTCTCTCTCACACACACACACACACACACACACACACACACACACACACACATACACTCACACACACACACACACACACACACACACACACACACACACACACACACACACACACACACACACACACACACACACACACACACACACACACACACACACACACACACACAGACCAACCAGGCAATGGATGGGTAAAGGTACTAGTTATAAATGCAAAGCACATTCAGCAAAAACATGATGAGAGAGTGACTGGACGTAAGAGAGGGAGGGAAGGCGGGAGAGGTGGGGGGTTGGTGGAGTGAGAGAATGACTGTGAGAGAAGGGCCAAAGCACCATTGCATAATTTTTGCAGGTGCTGTTCTTACCGTAGTGAGGAGGGGGAACTTTTATGAGTCAGAGAGACCTTGATGGAAACTAGAGCGAGAAGGCAAACACACAAGCTCTCGTAGGAGTACCCAGCGCCCAGCGTGTGCTCACAACAACAACACTGACACCTAGAGACGGAAAGTGGATAAAGCATCCTTGAATCAGAAAACCCAAGATCATTAGAGTTTCAGATCTGAAT
>NC_085868.1:38476627-38481627 GCF_034702125.1 Engraulis encrasicolus
GCACAAACATTTGCATGCATGCAAGCACGGCAACACACACACACACACACACACACACACACACACACACACACACACACACACACACACACACACACACACACACACACACACACACACACACACACACATACATTCTATAGACAAATAAACACATGGGAACACACACATGCATACATGAGAACCCCCCCTCCCCCCAGCCTTACCCAGTCCAGTCTGCAAGGCTATTTCCAGACATGTCAGGCCTGTAACCACGGCTGTGTGTCAAAGGTCCAGAATGTTCCTTATCTCATCTGTCAGGGCCTGTTGCTGACCGCGACAGATCCCCCCCCCCCCCCCCCCCACACACACACACTCACCCTACTGGCTGGCCATGTGTGTGTGTGTTTGTGCGTGCGTGCAGGCGTGCGTGCGTGCATGCGTATAGCGTGGGTCATTTGCATGGGCACAGTTAGCGCAATGGGGTCAGGTGTCTGTCCCCGAGTATTTTCATGCAGCCATACCTCAAATAGGCCTCACAGGTTTTAATGGTAAATGGAGCAATGCATAGTATGCATTAGGCATATAATATGTGACACACATCTTGGTAGTATGCTTTATGTGATATATGTGAGGTGAAGTAAAAGCCCAACTGGGAATTTCCAACTCCCTTTGTCATTGTGACACAGTCTTCACAGCACACTGCACAAAACAAAACTGCATTTATACCTTTCCAGTGCAAGGGAGCAGCCCCCAATGGCGCCCAAAAAGGCAGCAGTACAGTGGGACGGTACCATGTTCAGGATACCTCAGTCATGGAGGAGGGTGGGGGTAAGTACTTGTTAATTACTCCCCACATCAACCTGGCGGGTCGGGAGTCGAACCAGCAACCTTTGGGCCACAATTTTGATGCCCTAACTGCTTACCCAAGACTGCCCTTATATGCCATATATGCCATGCTATTGTGGTAACACTGCAGAAGTAGTGTGTGTAGTAGAGCTATGTATTGTGAAGGCTGTGTAAGGACTATTAGACAATAATCGTAGTCTATGTATAAGCAGGGCCGTCTATAAAGAATGGGCTGAACGGGCTGCAGCCCCGGGCATCACCGCTAGGGGGGGCCTCCGGTCGCGGAATGTCAAATGACAAAAAATAATAGAAGGAAAAAAAAGAGAAAACGAGCGCAAATGTCGAGCCATAGGAAACAGGAGAGCGGAGCAAAAAAACGAAAATTAGTAGAAATAAAAAAGGAAAGAGCCAAAGAATTATTACAGAAAATACCCAAATTAACCAACCTGTGGAGTAGTCAGCCTGCTGTAGCGGCTACCACCAGCAAAGATTTTGTCGGTACACACTTCTGATCCTCCTTGCGCAACTCTCGAGCAGCATGTGGCTCGCCTTTGCAGCTCGCAAAGTTAGTCTATTGTACGGTCAGCATGAAAAGGGTACTGTTGTGCTGGCTGTTTATCAGCTGTCAATAACGCTACGCGGACTTACTAAAGCCCTGATCAAAAAGCGAACCGCGAGATATTACATTCCTCACGCAACGTTTTGGTATCTACATGGCGCTGCGAGCATAGTATTATTAATTATTTTATTTTATTAATTAAAAAAAATATTTTTATTTTATTTATTATTTATTTTATTTATGATTTATTATTCATATTTGGGTTTTGCGCACTATGCGATTAATCACAGAAAGTCATTGAGTTAATGTGATTTTCATGTTTGCCCACCCCTAGAAATAATATCACCAGTTAACTTTAAACGGTATCTGTCATAGATTGGTAGGCCTACTGTGTACGCTGATGTGTCAGTGGGTTTGTGTGACGTCATGCGTCAGAACATGATATGAGGGGCCCCATCCGGGTAATTAGCCCCGGGCATCAGAAAGTGTTAATCCGGCCCTGCGTATAAGTGTTGTGATATAAATAATTTATCAATATTTGCAGCCAAAATCTACATATTTAGAGTCAAATAACTGTTGACTCAATATCAAAATGGTTCAAACGGTTCAAACCCCACCAGGGCTCAAGCCATATTGATGTACATACAGTACATTTGAAAGTGTTAAATTACGTAAAATAATCTTCTGGAATGCCATTCCTGACAGTCAGAGAGAAACAGCAAGCGATGCTGGTGTTTGTGTGGGCTAGAAAATATTTTCTACCATCTTTGGCAATAGCTCAGTCAATCTAAGCCGCGACATGTTGAGAAATCTGACAAACAGCTGTGAAACATGCCCAGCATGAAATGTTGACATCCTCAATCCACATTACATTTAAGTCGAGTTGTTTTCCCGCAAACCCATACATTCTACCCCACAGTTCAGAAACACAGTCGGAGATACAGCTTTGGCCAAATGGAGACTCCAAAAACCACTGTGTGTGCACAGGGACTGGAAAAAAAATATCTCAGGCATTTTGTCATGGACTAGACCAGCCCCTCATACAGTCCCCCTGCCTCTCTATGATTGGCTCAGTCCACTGTCTATATTAAAGATGGACTAATGGACCGCCCACAAATTGTGAGCCCATCTCTAAGGGGGTGGGGGGTGGGGGGGGTTCAAATCAAATCAAACAACAAAAATCAGCAACAACATTGGCCCCTGATGACTGTTGGTCCACCGGGAAAAGACCCTGTATGCCAGAGTACCAGTCCAGGCCCTTGTGCACCCCTCGGCTTCCATCTTGTATATGGATCTCCAACAGACGTCCCTCAAATATCTCTCTTCTTCATCATCATCATATTCCTCCTTCTCCTTCCATTTTCTCCGTCATCTATATTTTCTCCCGCTGCCTCATGGGCCTTCTTGATGTGGATATTTTTCTTCTTTTTTCGTTTCCAACTTCTCCAGAGGATCTGAGCAAACATGCGCTACTGCTCGGTGCATGTTTCAGTGAAGTGAACCAAAAAATGGTAATTAATGCGTCAGAAATGCCCCCAGAGCTTATCAATGAGTGTATATTTCTGTGTGTGTGTGTGTGTGTGTGTGTGTGTGTGTGTGTGTGTGTGTGTGTGTGTGTGTGTGTGTGTGTGTGTGTGGTGTGTGTGTGTGTGTGTGTGTGTGGTGTGTGTGTGTGTGTGTGAGAGAGAGAGAGAGAGAGAGAGAGAGAGAGAGAGAGAGAGAGAGAGAGAGAGAGAAGGACAGAGCGAGCATGAGAAAAGCAGAGATACAGGACAGTATTGAGAAACTACAGGCTTTACAAGTGCGGTGCACAAGACGAAGCAGATGGCAGATGTTCTGCTCAGCCAATGTGCTGTGAGTGTCCATGGATCGGAGACGTGAAGAGGTGTCTGTCTCGATTTGTCTGTGTTGGCACGGTTGTCACTGTTGGCTGACACCATCTGAGACCCATGGGCCCTACCTGGGCAGTCTTACAAAAGAATAATGTAATGTATCTGACAGAAGGTCATTTTTAGTGTCCTATTTTGCAAAAAATTCTCTCATTCGTCTCTTGTCTCTCATCTCTCTCGTTCTCTCTCTCTCTCTCTCTCTCTCTCTCTCTCTCTCTCTCTCTCTCTCTCTCTCTCTCTCCAAGAAGCTTCCGAAGCTATATAAATCCCTGCAGGTTGCTTCAGGGCTGTTGTGAGGTTCTGTCAATTAGGCCTACTTTATGTTTGTGAGCTGCATCGCATGGTGGTGCCTACGAAAGCAAACAATAAGAAATTGGAAGGACATGGCCCTAGTCATGTCTTGGCGCCTACCATGCTAATATAATGCGGATCCACTGGCCTTCTGTACATGCAGAAATTGTAAAACAAGATTAATATTTATCATTGGAGAACACAGAGTAATGTATTCAATGCTGATATACTGCACTAGTGAGAGGCACCTGTTTGGAATGAATAATGTTTGCCCGTACACCTAAAACAATGGTGGTGAAAACACACACATTAAATATGAATGGTATTTTTTTAATTAATTATTATTTTTTGCTTCATGCTTCTATTCGGGCCCGAAACGGTTCCGTCCTCTGTGGAAAGTCAGTGGTGAGCCCATTCAGGAATGCGCTCATCTCCATGGTAGCGTCATGTCCGAGCCCTTCAGTTGCTCTCCGAGCTCCCTCCCGATCTCCACAGCTAGCTATCCCCATGACGATCGCTAATCCGTCCGCGACGAGATGAGACGCAACGACGACACTGCCACCCTCGTCCTTCCCTTCACCCCCCTACTTCAGCTCACCTTATCATGCACCCAGGGTTGATTCAAGGTATTTAGAGGCCCTAGGCAAAGAGAGAAACTAAACTAGGCAAAGAGAGACTTGGGGCCCCGTTTTTCCTTTTTCCTCTAAGAGGCTCCCTCAAGACAGATTTTGATAGCAGAATGTTCACAATTTTTCGGCCATTAAATTAAGGGAGGTAGCCATACTGCCACAATTAGAATATTGCCATTGCTGTCGCACATAACCAGTCATTACCAGGGGGGGCCTTTCAGCTTGGGGGGCCTTAGGCGATTGCCTAGATTGCCTGGATTGCCTGGGTGGGGCCGGCCTGCAGGCAGCCTCCCCTTCTGAGTTGTCGCTGACGGAGCAGCTGGAGCGCCAACTTCACTTCATGATGAGGGATTAACGTGACATATTGGAGAGCGCGGAGGAAAGCACTTAGTCATGACACAATTACCCCGTGATCCCGCGCATCAGGCGAATATTGACAGTGGCTAATGAAGCGTGGCTGCAAAGAAAGATTTCAATTTCCAGCTAACAATAGAAGCTTTGCAGTAGCGGAGCAGAGGGGGGAGGGGATGGGGGGGGGTCTTGGGTGGTAGTTGAGAAACTGGAGGTCCAACAATGAACAGATGACAATGTTGTAGTACCTAAGCTTAGTTGGATCACTATGCTTCTTTGAGCATGATCATGCATTGAGTACACAGTGTACACACTTGCATTGTGTCTGGAATCCGACAGCAAGTAGCCTGGCCTTGTATCTGCTTATGTGTGCTCTGTGAGTAAATAAACAATGCCACAAGGGACTGGCCTGTTTGCTTGCCGGTGTTCTGTCGAGATGTGCCGCTCATATAG